>NC_056725.1:67164995-67294995 GCF_019279795.1 Protopterus annectens
AGTTATTACACAAATAAATAAGCTTAAATCAAACAAAGCACCGGGTAATGATGGTATTATACCAGAGATATATAAAATCCTTTCTAAAAATACATATTCATTAATACATAAGGTTTTTATTTTGTACCAAACTGAGTTAATAACCCCCCCCCATCTTGGCAATATACATTTATTTCGCCAATTTTAAAACCTAATAAAGATCCAACTAGATGTTCTTCATATCGGCCCATCTCATTACTTAATGTTGATTATAAAATGTTTATGAATATCTTTGCTGATAGATTGAAGACAATCATTCCCGGCATTATAGATATAGATCAGACAGGCTTCATTGTAAATAGAAATACTTTTGATAATATAAGAAGAACTTTAACATTAATAGATTTTGCAAATAGGAAAAAGAAAGATTTAACACTTATTAGTCTTGATATAAGTTCAGCATTTGATTCAGTAAGTTGGGACTATCTGTTTACCTTAATGAAGTGCACAAACTTCTCGGATGCATTTGTAAATCTAATTGAACATTTATACAAAGGAACATTGGCTTATATTAAGGTAGGAACATATGTTTCACAAAAAATACCCATTCTTAAAGGTACAAAACAAGGATGTCCACTTTCTCCACTATTATTCACTTTAGTAATGGAGCCTTGGGCTAATTTGATCAGAAACAGTACTGACATAGAGGGTTTTGAAATAGATGAAAATACAACATCCAAAATTCAACTTTTTGCAGATGATGTTCTAATTACATCAGCAGGATCTAATTCTTCTATACAGTCTCTATTTGATAACATGATGAATTTTAAAAGTATTTCTGGTTTAATATTCAATGAATTAAAAACTAAAATACTACCTATATATACACGAAAAAATATTCTCATTAGTGATTTTACTAAATATGTACCCAATTCAGGTCAGATAACTTATTTAGGTATAATACTATCTAAAGATATTAAATCTATTATATATAATAATTATAATACCTGTTTTCTTAATATACAAAATCTTTTAATACCTGGAATAATATGTTTTTACTATGGAGGAGAGACTTACAATTATTAAAATGATAATATTCCCCAAGATTTTATACTTAATACAATCAATAATACTTCCACCTACAAAAATAATTATCAAGAAACTGAACACACTAATGTTAAATTTCTTATGGGCACCTAATAGACCTAGGATTGCATTAAAGAAACATACTAATAGCTGGTCTCAAGGGGTGTTTCTTTTCCAGACTTTAATTTATATACTATCTCTTCTATTGTAAAAGTTATTACTTTATTAATAGATCAGTCATATGTCACAAAATGGAAAGATTATTGGGAGCTAATTAGTATACACTTCATGAAAATCTCCTTAACACATAACAATATGATTGTAAATAACTCCATGTTATGGTTACTAAAGGAATTTTGTACTTCACCTATTACACCTAAACATATGGTTTGTTACCCATTAAATATTATTATTAGTTATCGTAACTTTATATTCATGCACCCTAAGTATAGGGAATGGAATTTTATTGTATTTCCTATAATGTATACTCAGGGTATGCTTTTGTCATCTACTTCTGAAGGAACTCATTTAGCTATAGATAATGATCTAAAGTACTGGTATCAGTTGATATCTGATAATAAAGTTAAAAATCTAGATTTCTTAAAACAAGAATTTGATCTAAGAGAAACTTGCTGGTTAGAGGTTCAGACCTTTAGACAACATCTCATTAATAAAATAGATTTAATGTCTATAACTGTTAAAGAATCTATTCCAACACTGATTGATTACTTGATATTAAATTTACAACATAAAGTTTCTGATAAAGGTAAACTTTCATACATACATAAAGTTATCAGACAAGAAACTTTTTACAGTGTAGATTCATACTGGAATTATTTCACTTCTATTAATGGAGACCCACCAAATCAACAAGATAAACAATATATATTGGAATCTGCTTATAGAACTACGTCTTCCATTGTCTGGAGACTTTATACATGGAAATTTTTACATAGATCTTTTTATACACCTTTGATGATGAATAAAATAAATAATAAAGATAATTTATGTAAGAGATGTAATGTAGAAATTAATGCTGACTGGGCTCATATGTTTTATGACTGTATAAAATTGAAAGAATACTGGAAGTCAATTAATGAATTTTTGCAGGCTCTTTTACAGATAATTTCATTATTTCTAAATCTCTTATATTATTCAACACACCTGTACCTCAAAGTGTTAAAAGGTTAAGCTTCCCTTGTTATGGTCTATTCTAGCAGTGGCTAGGAAAATAATAACTAGAAATTGGATTTCAGATACACCTCCTTCGTTCAATGAATTTAAAAATGTTATGAATATAGTGTGCCATATGGAAATAAACACAATTAGGACTAGAACAAATAGAAAAACATCTTATTTTATTGTATGGGATAATTTACAAAATTTGTTAAAAAAATTTTAATTTCAATAGCATGGTATTTTAGTTTAATTAATTGATCTGATTGTAGTGGATGTCTTTGTAAATACTTTAGTTGTTTTGTTGAATATTATAATAATACCTATTTTTAATTACTTGTATAAAATTGTTATGATATTTCTCTTATATGTTAAAACAATAAACCTGTTTTGAAAAAAAAAAAGAAATGACATGGGTAAGACAAAACACATCAGAAATTTTGAGCAACTTTTTGTTTCATTTCATGTCAGGAAATTGGGTTTCTTAGTGCCTCCTCCTGGATTTCTAAGGTCACTTCTTTTTGTTATTCTTTTCATGGCAAGCAGTTTTCCTCTTCTGTTCATTATACTTCTATCAGGGCTCCGGCCTCTTCAGGTGCTGTTTTTTCAAGAGTCTGGATACTAGAACCATCTTGGAAGTTGTTATTTGTTGTTCAGTTAACACTTTTCCCAAACATTATAAGTTAGATGTCCTACTTCTAACTGTTGCAGTATTCTGTCCCTCTCTCCCGCCCCCTATTATTTTCTTTTCCCCTATTTCTGGCCAAGGGGTCCCTCTTCCAGCCTTATCTCCTTCTTATTCCCTTTCTGGATGTGCATGTTTTTGGTTTCTCATGAGTTGCCTTGGTTCTGCTGGGGCATTTCAGATGTGAGGATTAGTCATCTGTACATCAAATATGTACCTTACACATTGCACATAAGACATACGTCTGATGCATGATGCTTGGAAGGTGTAAAGGTTTTTGTATCCTGGCTGGATGTTAGGATTTCCTTGACAGGATATCCCTAAAGTGAATAGTACTGCAACATGGAGAAAGAGGATATCTACTGATATGGTAAGATCTTATACAACTGTGCTTTTAACTCCAAACCTAAGCCTTACCCTAAAACCAAACCTAACCCCAAACCAATTTTGAACCTAACCGTTATTCTAATACTAATGAAAACAAAAAATTCAGTATGAAAACTGATCCAAATACCATCTCTAAATTCTGAATTGCATAACTAGAATTACAGCTGCAATTAAGCCATGTGGTATTTTCCTTAAAGTAACATTTATTCAAATGCCATTTCATTCAGATACAAAATTCACACAACTCAAAAGGACTTGACCAAACTGCTCTCAGCTAAGCTGCCTGTGAACAGGTAGTCTGATGCAGTTTTACATCTTAAGAGTTTGTTGAACTGTACTTCTTCACAATCACCGTATGCAATAAATAATAAATTAATTCATTATAGGCACTCTATGTGACTGGGAAATTTCAATTGCTTTAACTATAAACATTCATAGGAATTATAAGACGTCCCAGGTTACTGTGATTTTACAACCATCATGCCTTGCCAGTTCCCACCCTAGACCATACATAATTTTCAAGAAGATCTAGGACAGACATCTCTGGGGTGTATTTATGAGTACTCATCCAATTAACCAGGTCATATTTGATTGGAAATAGTGCATCACACTGCTTTATCTGCAGGGGCAGTCTATTCTAGTGGTGTAGGGGATGCTGAGTAAAAAATCTGTCTCTCCACCTTGTTTTATTGACCTGCTATAGCATGTTTATATCCCTTATGCTGGTATTTTTGGGACTGTTTGTTTTATGACAGTACAAAAACAGGTCTCATTAAACAGCATGTAAGATACAGAAAAGAGTGACAGTGCTTCTGGTAATTTATGGTAGCTTCCTGTTTGATACGTCTGATGAGGTATTTTCTATAAAGGGGTATGATGATAGTCTATAATTGGACTGATCAGTACTGATTAGAAGGGGGCAATAACCTCTTTAGATCAAGGTGATATTCCTCTTTCAATCAGTAACACCAAGTAGAAAGGATTTCCTGACAACTATGGTTACATGGTGGTCAAAAAAGAGGGAATTATCAACCCAGATTACAAGGTATCTAACTACATTTCCATTTTGAAGTAGGCATTGCTATTTGCTGTGAGGAATGGTTTGTTTGCATTTCTTATCATTTCATTTATGACAGTTTTTCAATATACCAGGCATTTATAAGTGTAAATTCTTGCTGGAGGGCTTCTGTGTCAGACAGGATTTGGCTGTGATCCCTAGTTTGCAGTCTCCATAAACGTATTTAGCCACATTTTTTTTTTATTCTGTAGGTCAGAGAAGTAAATAGTGAACAAAAGCTGGCATTAAGCCCTGAAAGACACCACTAGTCACCTTCATGCTCTCTAAAATGTCCCTTTGTGACCTCTGTCTTTTATCCAGTTTCCTAATTCATCCTACCACACACAGATTTATTTGTAATGCATTTAGTTTAGTAATTATTCTTGCATCCATATGGTGCCAAATGCCTTGACCAAATCAAGGTAAGCTGTGATTACAGTGTGACTTCTGTCAACAGCTTGTGTTACATTCGCAAAGAAGTTAACCAGGTTCATTAGACAGGATCTGACTTTTACAGAACCAAATTGTTGCGGACCTCACCTGATGAGATTTTTAATGTTCATAGGAGATTACTAGGCTAACGGCTTAAGAGCCCTTACAACTCTATTCATTATTACTTAAATTTTAACCGATTTTTGATCCCTAAGGGCTAGATGATGACTTACATTTTGCCTATCCCGTTCAGTATTTTACAGACTGTCCCTGTTCATGTGGGACATGGGTGCCACCTCAAGAGTGATTTTACAATTCCCCATCTGTTGATATAAACTGTGTTTGAATAGAGTCAGGAAAGGGCTGTGCTTTACGTGAATAGGAAGCTTGTTCCAGAATAGGGGATAATCTCTGAGATTCAGATATGTCTCTCCAGCATGTTTTGTTCATGTCACAGATCAGGTTTAGATACCTAGATTGGGTAACCCTCATGCAGTTTGTCTTGCAACAGTGTAACAGTTACATCAGGACTGGATATGTGAGTGACTTGTAGGTTAGGCATTGATCGCCCCTTAATAGTGTGTAGGAGACAGAGTAAAGGGATGACAATTTTAATTAAGTCTATTATGATGCGTTCCATGGCCTTAGAAATGAGACTTGTCATGCTGATGGGCCTATAGTTTCTGAGGTCAGTAGTAGGGCCACCTTTTTGGAGTGGCATCCTCAGTGCTGTGTGCCATACTTTTAGGACTGAGTAATAACTTATGCAAAGGGTCTGCTAGGGCATGTTTGGTACTGTTTATCAAACAGTGAGGTGTGTTATCTGGTCCCACAGAAGAAGCGTTCTAAGTCTTGGACTGCATGCTCAGTATATATTCTTTAGTGATGATAGGGGTACAGGAATCACTGGACTTTGGATAGTAATCTCAGGTGTGAAATTTGTAATACATTTATTTGCTAGGGCATTGGCACTGTGCAATGAGTCTGAGTCTGTTTTTGTTATTTAGTATGAATTCTATACATTGTTGAGCATTATTTCTTAGTTTTCTAACATAACTAAAAGGTTTTAATTGTCCCTGGCTTCAGATGCCAGTTAGTTTATGGGCTGCCTTAGCAGAGCTAATAGTATTTTTAAAATCCTTAGCCAGATTTCTAATATTTTCCTTGAGCTAGATTTTTTACATCTGCTGTATACTCCATGGATTTATTCCCTTTATTTTTTTATTTTATTTATGCTGGCAGACCACCAGGATGGTTTGCATTAAAATTTGTCATTATATTTGGATCGGTTCAGAACTTCCAATTATATACATGTATTTATGTAACTCATTGAATCTATTTGTTGAGGTGATGTTTGGGATGAAGTTGTTTTAAGTGAATTTCAAGATCTCATCATAGAATTTGAGGAAATGTATGCACTTAAAGTCTTTGGATTCTGATCTACTGGATTCAGGGGGGTTAGATAGTTTTAGGGAAGAGTTTACTAGCTTATTGTCTGACTTAACTGGGGGGAGTTATGAGGAAGTCAGTGTATGATGACGCTACATTTGTAAGTACCAGGCCAAGAATGTTTTCCCTCTCATTGGGTTAGTAAGTCTGGTCAATTGAATTTTAATTGATTTGTTCTAAAAACTTCTGAGCATATCTGTCATTTGTGGTGTAGGTATTCCAGTCACTTGATGGGTGGTTAAAGTTTCCCAGATTAATGGAGTTCTTATTTATGGGGCATTCATCCATGATGTTTAGGAAGCTGATATGAACTTCCTGGGTGAGGGATGGGGGTCTTTTAACAGAAGATAAAGAGACAGTATTGTTTAGTGTGACTTGGAGTTTGATAAGTTCAATTTGTGAGTCTCTGAATCTGTCCACAGGTGATTTCATCACAGACAACTATGGATATGCCACTACAGTTGCTATTGGGTCTATAGGTGAGGTAGGCACTACACCAAGGTTATTTAAGGAATGTTTTCTTGATATCTAAGCAAGGTTTCAAAACAACTACTGCTAGTTTGTAATTGTATTGGATTTTAGATTGAATTTCTTCATTTAAGGTTTGGATAATTCTTATTTTGCTCTTATTATATTGTAATTTGTTTTACTTTAAAATTTTGTTTTACCTTAAAGGTTTTTGGAGTTTTAAAAATTCTTTGTTATGGGCAGTTAGTAAAAAATAATCCTGTTCTATTCACTGTTTGAAAAGGAAGTAAATCTTGCTAATTGATGGGAGGAGCTGAGAAAAATGATTTCTTATTTAGGCTATTTAGCTGCCAGTGCTATGAGAATACTACTACTTCCTAATTTCTCCAAGTCTTTTGGGTTTCTAATACCATGATGGGAATGGACCCCATTCCTAAGTCAAAGTATAATTAAAGTTCATGAAATTAGTATTGTTTCAATCTTTGATGTCAGCCAGAAGTGCTCTTTGCAGCACCTGCAATGTGCCCAGTAATGACTCCTGCTGCAATTCATACGGAGTTACATGTATTAGTAAGATATCTAAATACGACTGTAGATTCTTTTTTATAAGACCCATCATACCTACTACTATTGGAACTGTCTGTGCATCTTCCTTCCACATTGCTCTCGTTTCATCCTGCAAATCTTGATATTTTATGACTTTGTATCTATCTTTCCACAAGATTCTGTAGACACTGGGTATAGTGATTTCAATGATCAATGCTACTTTTGTCTTCTTTTCATGGACCATTATATCTGGTTTTCTCGCATGTCTTTTGAACTGTTGATAATGGGTGATCCCATGTGATGTAGACTTCATCATTTTCTATTATGCTTTGTGGCTCATGTTTCCAGTGTTTTTCAGCCCCTTTAACATTATAATGTTTGCACAATCCCCAGTACAACAGTCTTGCCACATTATTATGCCTTTTAGTATACAATCCCTCTGCCATTAGTATGTCACAACCAGCAACAAGGTGTGTGACTCTTTCCAATTCTGTTTTACAAAACCTACATTGTATGTTTCTCCCTCACGTCCAATGGATTTTGTAAACTAGCATGTACGTAGCCCACTATCTTGGGCCACCAATATTAACCTTTCAACTTTTGGTTTGAATTCACCTCTCCTTAACCATTCCCGTGTTAATTCCTGATCAACATGAGGTTCTTCCAGACGTTTTCTGTACTTGCAAGTATATTTATGCATTTTCCACATTTCTTGCCCTCTCATCTGATCATTCACCTTATATTCTTTCTTTTGTTTTTGTTTTTTTTGGCACATTTAGTTGCTGCCTGATTTTTATCTGCTTCTGGTTTGATTGCCATTCCTGCTTGATGCTAATATGCATGCTAGCTTAAGCAGGGAAGTCATCTTAGATTTATTCTCCTCACATTTCTGCACTGGTGGCTTTTGAGTTGCCCATCCAATAAAAAAATTACTTTTGAGGTCACTCCCAGTCTTCTCTCATCAGCTCATTTTACTGGCCACTGAAAGATCAACGTGGGAAGGCTCTCCTCTTTGACTCTTAAAGCTTGCCATTGCCTCTGTTTCATATTATCTCAGTGACTTAGTGCATGCCCACAACATTCAGAGTATTAAACCTTTTTTCATCTTACTTTTAAAATTTGTAATAGTGGAGACTAGACTAGATTACTAATCACTGGAGAACCCAGGAACGTCTTCTCAGGAGTCAGCATGGGATTAGTGTTTCTGTTTTTGCTCTTGGTTTGAGAATGAGCATAGGACACATTATTTTGTAGTCTTCATAGAGATTACCAGTCACTGGAAAGCCTGAAAATTGTTTCTAATGAGTCAATACAGGATTAGTGCAATTACTTTGCTCCTGGTGAGAGAAATAGCAGAAGTGAATTGATTCCTGATGGTCTCTGTTTGGGAAGTGTGTATGGGATTTCACAGATTGGTCTGGTTGTACTTTTAGTGAAAACCTCTTAAACGCCTTTGTGCAGCTTGGCTTTCTGTTCTGTCTGGCTGCTGTAGGTTATATCCACAGTATCTACTAAGAGGACTATAGCAAATGTACTGTCAATGCTAATTCTTGGGAAGCAGTTTGAGGTTAGTGCTACTGTTTTGCTTGTGGCGAGATAAAGAGCAAAGGATCATTGATTCCTAGTTGCAGATAGCTGTGTTAAAACCAGCACTATATGCACTACCAGACAGATAGCACCTCTAATAATCAACTCCAAACCTCATTAGTAATAACCTCCCTTCAGCCCACATTAGTAAAGACCTGAAACCATGGATTTGTACTTTCCCACCATCTTTGAGCCAGCATGGTTGAAATGTGCATCCTGCAACAGTGTAACAATTGTCTCATGTTTACTAACAACCACCTACTACTTAAACTAACACAGTATGTTAGAAATGTAGTCCTATATTGTTTATGGAGGCAAAGCTCTCACATGAAGTCATGACAAATAATAACACCAATGGTCAGTACAACACAGAACCTTATTAAACCAATCACACAAAGCTCAGGCCAAGCACATCGACCTACATATGCTGAAGCTCTTAAAAGTAACATACCTAAACCAAAAGGCCTCCTAAATGTAAATTAAGAAACAATTACTCTCAGTAACCTCAAAAACACACATTACAGGCAGCACCTACCATAAAATATACATCTTAAGAGTGAAACTGACTCAGTCCAAAAACCCATAAGGCTAATCTCCACACAATCCAATATCCTAGTCCTATGTGACTCTGTGGTGAGACACACACATGCACCAGGCATCACTCATCATGCTGTGCAATCAGAGGGTCACTGCCATTTGCCTGTCAGGTGAAAGTATTCACCACATCACACATAAGCTCAAGTTCTTGCACCACAAGTAAACATATGACAAAATCATAGTGCACGTGGGTGCAGATGACTTGAGACATTACCTCCCTGGACTATATGAAGAGAGATATGATGGAGTTTGAGGAATATGCATTTGAGGCAAGTATGAATCTAGCCTTGAGCATCATTCTATAGTTACTAAGAATGATGTTGCAATATGAACAAAAGATTATTGATTTCAACAATTTGCTTAGGTTCTGGTATCATTCAAAGGTGTGCAATATATATCAGCCTGGGAGGAGATGGTAAACAGTCCTAACGGTTTTGGTGGGATGGCCTACTTCTATCCTCCTAAGGCTTTGCATATTGGTTAAATCGTTGTCTGTTACCATAGTGCCTTTTATAGGCAATGTAAGTCTTCTAAAGCTTCCAACATAACAAAACAAAATCCAGAGAATGTAAAGGTAATGCTGCTCAGTGCTAGGAGTCTTAATGGAAAAAAAATCTCCACTCCCTACAGCCACTCCTTTTTAATATGGGAAACAACAACATATGCATTGTCATAAAGACCTGGTTCAAGATCATCAGTACAGGGTTTCAATGCCTACTATATGTTCAGGCCCACCACATTAGATGACTGTAGTAAAGCCAAAGTCTTTCTATAGTAAAAATACATTTCAGCTCCAAATTCATTAGAGAAGATATTATAATAAGCTGGAACTCCACCGCCTCTGACTTACTATTAACAAAACTCCTTATCATATCATAGTTAATTATAGAGCCCCCTTCTATGTTCCTGAGAACTTATACCTCCTACCTCACCTATGGATTAGCTGTGCATTGAGCCAACCAACATTCTCTATGGAGACTTCAATTACCTAGCCAATAACTGTGACACTTACGCATCCTCAAACATGTACTACTCTGCAGTCCAAGGGTGATAAAATTCTGGACTTTGTCCTTACCAGTATGGGACAGTAACACCCTCCACCAATTGTAACTTCTTCCCTGGTCAAATGAGATCACAATTCAGTGACATTCATCTTAAGACTGAAGCTGGAAACATCTTCCAATACCTGAGTATTCAGAGATTATGCCAATTCTAATCTACTAAAACTGTGTGATGATCTGGCTAATTCAAAAGCCCCTTCCATCTTGATGACCTCACTGCTTGTGTGGTATCTTTTACAGCCACATTTTATGTACATGTAAATGCATCTCTTTATCTCAGAAGTGACTACAATGTCAAATTTAAAAATAAACCACTTTGGTGGAATGCTAATACAAACAGGATCTATAATAAAAGAAAAACAACTCATTGCATGCAAAACAAATTTAAATCTCAAGATGCCAAAAACACTCTTGCTAAACTTAACAAGGAAATCTGGACCCTAATCAGATCAATCAAACCATATATGAGGTAAAAGTAGACACCCAGGTAAATGATAACCACAAAGCCTTCTTTAACTGTGTTAGAAATCAAACAAAAGCATAGATAATGCTCAGCATTGTGCAATGTTAATTGTAAAGAATAGTGCATACTCATATAAGGAGGAAATACCCACTCTACTAGTGGACAGATTAAGTTCATATTCCTACCTCCTATACTATCAGATCACATAACTGTCATCCTGCATCTACATCCTCCCCATAAATTCTCCTATGAAGACATCCTTAAGGAGCTACCAAAGGTCAAGAACAGTACCTCTGCGGGGCTGGATAGCATACTGGGCTGCCTGTTTTTCAGCCTGAAACATGACTTTTCAGACCACCTGCAGAAGTTATCAGATATCAGGCTTCAAACAGGCTTTGTGCCTGATAAATAGAAGACAGCAACAGTTATCCCTTTGCACAAAGGCAGAGTGCCAGTGGGCCCAGGTAATTTTAGACCCATAAGACTGAAATTAATAAATAAATAAGGGCATAGGTAATCTACAAACTCTTAACCAAAGTCAGTTTGCATTCAGTAAGGGCAGTTCTTGCCGCCTTAAAGTGGATGACTTCTTTGAGAAGGTTTCTGAAGCAATGAATGAGGACGAATAAGTACACAATACATATCTAGAACTCGCAAGGGCATTCAACACCATCCCACTCTCAGGTATTGTAGATAAACTCTGCCAGCTAAATGCGAATCCCTTATGTATCTCATAGGAAAGCAAACTGGCTCACAAATAGAGCCTAGAAAATTAGGATGGACAGCTCTGCCTTTTATGAAAGACCTGGTTTGCAGGTGACTGTAAACATGGTGACATCATAAACTCCCCAGAGGACATCAAATCCACAAAGAAGGCCTTTTCCAAATTAATAGCTGGTGTCAAAACCATGGATTAAAGCTAAATGCCAAGAAATGTATTATTGTAACATTTGGTAAGCATGACTTCCCTTGTAAGTATCATACTGACAAAATACTTGTGAATTTGTAGTCAAGGATCTGAGAAATTATGTCAAAAATGAACTGTCCTTTGATCATCATATATCCACTATAGTAAAGAAGTCCTTTTTTAATCCAAATCTTATATCTTAAGTTATGGCATCCAGGTCCAGGGATGTAATTATTCCACTGCACTCAGCTCTTATCAGGGTGATTATTGAATATAATGTCTTATTTGGTATGTATCTGTCCAAACACTTGTTGCAACTGGAGTGACCACAATGCCTTTTCACTAAAGAAATCAAGGCCTTAAATCACAAAACTGTGCAGATCATCTCAAAATCCTATCCATCTTCTTGGTATCATACAAACTATTAAAAGGTGACCTCTGTCTTGCATACAGAGCCTCAGTAGACTCTGCCCGGTGATACCTATTAAACATTCACAAGTCCAATGGTAGGATTAACACTTGCTCAAAGGATCTTAATCTCTTAAAAGATAACTAGTTACACACGTAAAATATATTGGAGGGATAGGGAAATATCACAGAGAATGCCTCGTCTAGGGAACCATTTTCCACCCTAAATAAAGAAAAGGACGTCTTTTGCTTTATTCAAAATTAATTTGGATGAATGGATGGAAAACCACAAATGCACCCCAGTCTAGCACCTATATCTTTCATGGATGGGGGCAACAAGTAAATGTCCTAACATATACTTGTTCTGCCCACCTCTGAGTTATTTGTATGCAATATATAAGGGCTAAAAAATTACCATGGGAATTTAAGGCTGAATTTCTTAAGATACTCACAGAGCAAGGCCTAGTGAGAAGAGGGCTTCCAAATGCAGGAATTCATCAAGGTTGGGCAGATTTTTGTCCATTAGACTTCTAGCATAGATCAGTCCCATTTTAATTTGATCCAGTTTTGACATGCTTGTGTTAGAATATTCATGATCTGAGCTTTGCCTAAAAGAGGCATTGTGGGGGCAAAAAATTCTTTAGCAAGAATGTCCAGGCCTTTGAATGACAGAAGCAGACTATCCTTTACAAAACAAATAGAACTTCCAAGCATCTCATTACATGCTGACATATACTGCATCACTCTAGAATGGTACCATTTTTTCAGCCAAAAACTGGTCAGTCATTTTTTTCTTTGTGTCCAGACATTACTTGTGGATCCTCTTCATTACCAGTGTCTTGCCTGCATTTATCTGCATTTATGACATGCAAAGAGAGCACAGAAGTCTCTCACCATCCATGTTTTTCTTTTGCCCCAAGTCATTTACCCTTAAGGTGCCTTGAGGGGTCTACCTGATAACACCGACACGCCAAAACACCGACAACAAAATAACAGACACGACAAAACCGAATGTTCAAAAACATGAAACTTCACATGCCTGACAAACCACGATCCCAACAATCAACAAAACAAATAACTTTCCCAAAAAACACACACACAACACAAGCACACCAAAAACCTTACAAACCTACACTAAACCTTACATACACAACTATATATGCACTAACCTTAACTCAAACCCTAACCCTAAGGTCCGTCACTATCACACACTTACCTTACCAGCACCCTAACCCTAACTCACTTAACCCGCCCCTAAACCTAAAGTCCATCACTATCGCACACTTACCTCACCCGCACCCTACCCTAACGTCCGTCACTATCACACACTTACCTTACCCGCACCCTGACCCTAATGTCCATCCCTATCGCACACTTACCTTAACATGCCGGTGTTCTCAGTGTCAGGATTCTCAACTGTCGGTCTTCTCTGTTGTCAATCTTCTGGTGTTGGTTATCTTGCTATCGGTCATTTGCAGTTTCAGTTAATTCAGGTATACCCGCCTTGAGATATCTAAAATCCTGACATGTGAACTACTCACTCCCCCAGATTCTCTAAAGCTTACATGGTGTGCAAGATCAGTGCAGGAGCTCCAGCAGGTAATATGTCTGCTGTGCGATCCAGGAACAGCCTGCAGGGACGTGCAGGAGTCCTCCTGCACTAATCCTGCATGGACTAAGCTCTTGTATGTAAATCACCCCATTTGCAGGAGAAATCTATGCAAATGAGGTGATTTTGCAATTCAGGAAGCTTGCAACCATCCGTGCAGGACTAGCGCTATCTGCAGAAATGTACTCGGTTAGTAACCAAGTACATTTCTGCAAAATCCAAAACGGAGCTGTGACAGCTCCAAATAAAGGCTGCATATCACGTAGTAAGCATGCCAATGGCCAAGTATAAGGCCATTGGCATTGCAAACCGTAAAATAAATTAAAAAATTAACTTTTATTTTTTTTAGTCGATCTTGGCTGTTTAAGTGTATGAGAGCAGGCGCGCAAATGGGATCAGGGGGAAAAATAACAAAATGAACCTAAATTAAGCATTCTAATTAAAATCAGTATTCTGCCATGCAAGTCAATGGCAGGTAGAAGACAACATGGGCATTGAGTAGTGGTTGCTAAGGGGGAGGCTCAGTGTGAGACATGTATCAATGCATTAACAGGCAATCCTATCCAAATGAGGGGAAGGATAGTGAATCCCAGTTTTCCCCAGCATATGACTCAGGTCCCAACACTGTAAGAGTAGGAATAGCTTGGTGCAAGCCTAGGAGTCAGGTGACATCATGGGGTGTGTGTGTGTCAGGTATACTGTAAGCGGATTCGAGCCCTTGGGCTCGGGTTTGCTCCTAGCTTAGCACAGCTAAGCTAGGGGGTGTGTCTAAACTTGCCTAGCACTCTTTACAATGCCTATGCGGGTGTGCACACCACACACTGGGTTTTAAAGGCAGAAAACAAAAGTTAAATCAGGAAATAGCAGCACTGTGCACATTTGAGCACTCTATTTGTGCGGCGTACCCCCGGGCTTTAACAGGAAGGCAATGGGAAGGGAAAACAGCAGTAGGAAGCTAATCAAGGAGAACTAGCAGAGCTGGCAGGTGAAATGTATCAGAATCGAGTTACACAGGCAGCAGACCAGCCCAGCCCAGAACACTACTATAAACTATGCAAACACTTTCCCCTCTGGTTTTTCCCACACTCTACACCATCGGTATAAACAAGCAAGGAACTTTTAACACTCACAACAGCAAAATGACAGGGGCTGCAATACATATCATATAACAACTTGTGGAAGATGCTGAGGGTGGTAAGGATGTGAATGCTGTCGACCAACCCTCAGTGAGGAGACGGGAGAAGAGTGTACAGACCCAGGGTAACCTACCAGGGGCTACATGAGCTGGAAATAGTGGAGTGCTATAGGGTGGACAGGGACCTCCTACAGCAAATTGTTGAGCTGTGCCGGCCATGCCTCACACACAGAACTAACAGAGGGGAAACCATCCCAGTGGATACCAAGGTATGTGTAGGCCTAAGAATACTAGCTACAGGTACCTCCCGAAGGCCAACTGGGGATATGATGGGGATCTCACAGGCATCAGCATCCAGGGTACTCCACCAGTTCCTGGATGCCATGTTGGTGAGCATGTATATTTCCCCAACACCCGTGAGGCATTGGCCAGCAATATGCAACTGTTCCACCAAATAGCAGAATATCCTGAGGTAGTGGGTGCTATAGACTGCATGCACATATGCATCAAAGCACTACCCGGTGATTGGGGTAGTGTCTACATCAATCACAAGGGCTTCCCCTCCATCAACTGCCAGGTCATGTGCAATGCTCAGGGCATAATATAGAATGTGTGCGGCTGCCCTGGAAGCTATCATGATTCCCACATCTGGCATCTGGCACAGCTGTACCAGAGATTTGCCAATGGGGACATCCCTGATGGTTACCTAGTGGGAGATGCTGGTTACGCACTGGAGTCATGGCTGATGACACCCATCAGAAACTCCATAATGAGGCACACGCACAGACCAGAATTATAATAGAGCACGTGTTTGGAATGCTCAAGTCATGGTTCCAGTGCCTGGACACATCCAGTGGAGCCTTGCAGTACTCACCAGCTACATGTACTCAAATTGTCCTCGTATGTGCCATGCTACACAATATGATCCTGTGGAAATAGCTGCAGCAGGAACAGCACAGGGCAGGGCCACACAGCCCCCCACCATTGCCAAGGTCTGCACAGGCACAGAGTGACTTGGAGGAGGAACAACCTGAGCCTGCCTCAGTAGGCAGAAGGAGGTGTTCCCAGTATGCCCTGGCCTTGGCAAAGAGGCAACGCATAGCACATACACTGACACAGGAGGGACCCAGGGAATGACAACTCTCTCCGACTCTCACATATTGTAAAAGGGATGCGAAATATTACACTACCTGTGCTCAGCCGCGTGTAGGGAGTGTACTATGTCGATCCGACATAGGCAGCCCTGCAGCACCATCCTCAATACTGGGACACCCACAAGGTAAGTGACTCACACATGCCAGTCAGGGGGGTTCACATATCCAACAACAGGTGTAGACAAACACAAAGGCTGTGCTAAGGCCTCTGAATGATACCAATGGGTAACCTCCCTCCAGGCCTACACAGACAGATGACAGCAGGTTAGGCAGTGGAATGTCAGTTCTGAAGGGTAGGATGTCTAAAACTAATACGTAGGTAAATAAAAGCTAAGATCTGTAGTACACTGGTATGCCTCTAGGCAGCATGATAGGTAAGACTACAGAATGAAATGGAGTACCTGACAAACCAGTACAGTCATAGCAAATGTGTACAAGTGTCAGGTGTGCCCTCACATCCTACGTAGACATCTAGTAACAGGCAGGTGTGCCCCCCAATCCTGTGTAGACATGTAGAAATAGTCAGGTGTGCCCCCACATCCTACGTAGAAATGAAGTAACAGTCAGGTGTGCCCCCCCAAAGCCTGTGTAGAAATGTAGAAATAGTCAAGTGTGCCCCACCCCATCTTACGTAGAAATGTAGTAACAGTCAGGTGTGCCCCCCCAAAGCCTGTGTAGAAATCTAGAAATAGGCACGTGTGCCCCCCCATTTCATGTAGAAATGTAGTAACAGTCAAGGTCATGTGATCGACGGACACCCTACAGAAATGGTATGCTAACTGTAGGTGTACAACACATAGGTCAGCACTGCAATACAGACTACCTGGACTTAATCCACACATTCAATACAGATGGCCATCCTGGGCATGCCCACACTTTTAAACACATGAAGGCCCTGTCTGCAAACACCAGTGGACCGGACATAACTGGCAGTCGCAGATGTTAGTGCAGGCACTCCTCAGTATGCACCACACATGCTTTGCACACACAGTGGACAGGAATACAGAGATATATCTAAGGACAACACACTATAATTAGCCAAGATAGATATACATAGATGTGTGGAAGAGGGTGACTGTGACAAGGAGCCATCCAGGCCTGTCCCACCCAGCACACAGCCAAAGGGCCACAACCACATGAGGTTCAGATGTCACTCACTGTAGATACTAGCCACTGGTATCTGTCAGCAGTACAGACTATGTGATGCACATGCTAGCTGTGCAACATGACTGTACAAGGAAGTAGTCATCTACCAGCTGTATACACATACTTGTGAAATATGACCCTGTGTATGCCCGGTTCTACCTCACTTCAACGACACGCCGGAACATCGACAGGGAAATCGCGAGCCCCAGAAGATCGACAGCGCAGAAGACCGACGCGACGGGACCTAGAAGATCGACAAGCAGAAGACCGACCCGACGGATGAAAGCACCGACGCCAAGGATGCCGACATGGGAAAAGGCTGTGTAAGTATGCGGTAGTGACGGACGTTAGGCTGTGAGTAAGGTAAGTGTGGATAGGGGTGGGTTAAGTGAGTTAGGGTTAGGGAGCGGGTCAGGTAAGTGTGCGGTAGTGATTGTGTTTGGGTTAGGGGGGATAAGTGAGTTAGGGTTAGGAGCGGTCAGGTAAGTGTGCGGTAGTGACGGACCTTAGGGTTAGGGTTTGGGTTAGGGTTGTAGGTAGTTGTGTATGTGAGGTTTAGTGTGGGTTTGTAGGGATTTTGGTGTGCTTGTGTTGTGTATGTGGTTTTTGGACGGGGAATGTGTTTTGGTTGTTGATTGTGGTGTGTGAAGTGTATGAGGTTTCGTGTTTGTGTACCGTCGGTTATTTCGTTGTCGGGCATGTGGGATTTCGTGTTTTTGTACTGTCGGTTATGTGGTTTCAGTGATTGCGTTGTCGGTGTTGTGGTGTTTCGTTTATGTGAGGTAGAACCGTATGCCCACATGTGGTGTGTCAATCTCTAGATGAATGGGTTATGGCCCATGCATACACACTGCCCTCCCCATAGCCCTACTATAACAAGCCTGCCTAGATTATCCACTGTGAAATACACCTTTGGGAGAGTTGTAGCCTAGTAATCTCTGTGGTGCATCCCATAACTGCCTACTGCTGTAGTATGATAAACTAGTTAGGTAGAAGTTTTAATCCCAGACTTGGCAAGTGTGTGCATGCCTGTATCTGTCTGTGTAGAGAGCAATGCTTTTTAGGGTAGTCACACTCCCTACAATTGAAATGCACTACTTTGGTAAGACTGCTGAGGTCATCCACCTAGAAATACACCTCTGTGAAAGTTGTGACCCAGTAATCGCCGTAGCACGTCCTGTAACTGCATACTGCTGTAGTGTGATAAGTTAGGTAGGTGTTCTAATCCCAGACCTGGCAAGTGTGTGTGTGTGTGTGTCTGTCTGACTCTGTCTGTGTAGAGATCAATGCTTTTTAAGGTAGTCACACTCCCTAGAATTCAAATGCTCAACTTTGGCAAGGCTGCTGATGTCATCCACCTAGAAGTACACCTCTGTGAAGGTTGTTGCCACTAATCTCCGTAGACCGTGCCATAACTGCGTACTGCCATAGTGTGCTATAGAAGTCTGGAAGGGTTCTTTTCCCACCCATGGCAGTTCTGGATGTTTTGTGTGTGTTTCAATGTCTGTGTAGGGAGCAATGCATTTTAGGCTAGTCACACTCAGTACATTTCAAATGCCCTAATTTGGCAATCCAGCTGATGTCATTCATTGTGAAATACAGCTTTGGGGAAGGAGCTCTCTAGTAATCCCTGTGGTGCGTCCTATAACAGCTCCATGCTGTAGTGTGATATAGACCTCTGTTATGGGTTCTATACCCATACATGTCAGTTGTGGATGTTTTGTGTGTGTGTCACTGTCTGTGTAGGGAGCAATACATCTTAGCCTAGCCACACTCACTACAATTCGAATGTCCTACTTTGGCAGTCCTGCTGATCTCATCCAATGTGATATACACCTTTGGGGAAGGAGTACTCCAGTAATCTCTGTGGTGCATACTATAACTGTGTAGTGTTGTAGTGTAATAAACTAGCTAAGTAGGGGTTCTACTCCCAGACATAACAGGTGTGTGTGTCTGTGTGTGTCTGTGTGTGTGTCTGTGTGTGTGTTTGCAATTTGTATCCTGTGTGGAAGTGAGTGTGTGACATCTGGGCCCAATGTGGAGCTGGTTTTGCAAATTTCTTATACGGTGGCCCTATTATATATCACAATGTCCACCATACAGGGATAACAAATGTGAAATAGCCAAGAGGCTGGGGTACACATTCATATCCATACATGTGACATCAAGGCTAGGCAATCACAGTTAGCAACTCCAGTATTATCCAGAGAATACTCTCAACCCATGTTTTATACACACACATACACACACACACACACACACACACACACACACACACACACACACACACACACACACACACACACACACACACACACACACACACACACACACATGCCTAGGCAACAGCCAATATGTGGGTAGTACACTGCATATTGGGGTGATTGCAGTGGGTTATAGAGGGCATGGCACCCTGTCCATCTGTCCAATAGGCACGTACATGCAGACAGTGCACCTTCCCCATGTTCCTACTGGACACCTGCAACACCTGTGGTGCCATCACAAGGACATACCATGCCTGGAAACATGCCCTGTATGGACAGATACCACTCACACCATGGAATGCCATTAGCATGCTATCAATGTAGGTGCAGGGTAAACCTGCTGTCTAT
Organism: Protopterus annectens; assembly: GCF_019279795.1. Classification (NCBI taxonomy): domain Eukaryota; kingdom Metazoa; phylum Chordata; order Ceratodontiformes; family Protopteridae; genus Protopterus; species Protopterus annectens. The sequence goes on from NC_056725.1 coordinate 67,184,940, forward strand.
TACCAGTTCCCACTACAGGTGGCCAAGACTGGCACATCTGATGATAATCTGTGTACACAACATGGGCCAGACACCCCAGGTACAGTTCCACATGTCACTGTACATGCATGTGGTAGGTGTGCACATCCCAGACACTGTCCATGTCATGGACTAAGGAACACATACATGGCAAATGATGCACAGCATTGGCCACACACAATAGTCATCCAGGTGACTGGATGGGGGACACAATACCCACCTGTGTGGGCAAATGCAGAAACTACAGCCCTCATCTACAATGCAGACCATGGTCATGTGTCCTGATGCCAAGGTATACCCATCACCTAGCCTTGTATAGCCATCTGGCACAGTTGATCACCACACACCCATGCAGAAATGCACCCATGCATGTCAGTACAGGCACCCTGCGTGTTTGTGTGCGTGTGTGTTGTATGATGCGTATGATCATATCCACATTCAGTACAACCCCCATTAGCATACTGAAGCATGCTGTCTTATGTCAGACACCTCCTCATACCCTTTGCCCATATACCCTCCATATGACCCGTGTGGTGCATGTGATACCTGCACAGTAATGTGTTGTGATAATCTCATTAGTGATGATTTGTAATCCTGGCCCTGCTAAGTGTGTCAATGTGTGTGTGTCCCTGTGAGAGTGTGGCTGTGTTGACACTGACACCTGTTCATGCAGACAGGTACGTGTACTTCACCTATTGTATAGCTACCACATCCCTGTTGTAGATGTCACTCACCATCACATATATGTTCTGAGGGTTCCACAACAGGTTACCTATGCGGTGCATCCAATAACTGCATAGAGCTGTGATAGCACTACATTTATTTATTTTTATTTATTTTGCATATGTTGACCGGGCTAGTCCAACTGGATACATGTCCATTTTCAGTGGAGGCCCTGGGAGATAAGCTCCAAACTATGCTAAGTAACAATATTACAAAGAATAAATTAAAAAAATGAAATAGGCAATAAAGACAGAAGACAAAAAACACATCAATTAAAACATTCATATACATTTACTTCACTGACTGAATTTCAGAAAGTGTTTTTTTTCCCCAATGTAAGCAGATGATTAGGTAAAGGGATAGACATTTGTCATAGAGAAAAGTAGGAAAGGTAAGATAGATTAAGGTGGTTATTGGGTATGTTCAGGATTATACCCACTAGTAAAACAGAAAGAAATACATATAAGGCTGAAATGCAGGTGCTTGGGATAAGGGGAATATTCCTATTTTATGTAATACAGGGTAGTTTGCAGGCACTAGAAGACTGGAGAAGATTAAAGCCAAAAAAGCAACGTTAGTAATTAGGTTTGGTTATTGAATGATGGTGAAAACAGTAATACTACATTTAGTTTTAATCTGGGTTAGTACATGGGCAAAGCCACTGGGTTTCACGGAGTAGTTTTATTTAATTTTTGAAGAGGGGTAATGATGAAAGTAATTGTAGATTGCTGGGAAGCCTGTTCCAGAGTCTCCCTACCGAATTAGAGAAGAGGGAGTCTCCTGCTTTGTTAAAGGATTTCTGGATGGGTACTTGTAATTTATTCGCTGAGCGAAGGGTAGTGAGATTACTATAGGGAGAGATTAGGCTAATGAGAATAGGAGTGTTGGTGGGCTGATGTAATATTTTCTGGGTGATGATAAGTTGTTGAAAAAGTATCTGGGTTTGAAGTTCTAGCCAACCAAGCTGTTTAAGATTTAGACAGAGGTGGGTTTTAAATGGGGAGCCAGTGGCAAATCTGTTAATGTTGTTATAGGAGGTTGCCAGTTTATTAAGGAGAGATTGGTATAAATGGGGGAGGCATACAGGAGGGTGGAGATAAGGTGGGTATGGGCAATGGTGGTTCTGGCTTCAAGGGTAAGAAAATATTTTATATGATAGAGAGCCAAGTTTTCTGTTTACAGTTTTGATAGTCATGTTAATATGTGAATCAAAGTTAAGTTGTTGATCAATTGGTATGCCTAATAGTTTGGTAGTTGGGTGTGATGCAATGATAGTGCAGTTACTGGTCTTGACAGTGAGGTGAATAGGGGAAGACTTAAGTGTTGGGGTAAAAAGCAGTAGCTTAGTTTTTTGGCATTTAGTAGGAGGCAACGTTATAGGAACCAATTCTTAACTGAGCTAAATACAGTTTGAGTAATGGTTTGGAGTTCAGGAGCAGAGGAGGCAGTACATACTAGCATAGAATCGTCTGCATATTAAATGCAGGTGGCTTGAGGAATATTTAGATGTAGATCATTAATGAATATAGAGAAGAGGAGAGGTCCCAAGACAGAGCCTTGTGGGACCCTGAAAGTAATAGGAAGACGAGAGGAACGGTTATTGTCCCAGATGACAGCTTGCTGTCTGTATTCTAAATAGGACTTGAACAATTGTAATGTTTGTGTGGTGAATGAGAGAGTATTTAGTATGTTTAGAAGTATTTGATAGTTAACCATATCAAATGCTTTAGAAAGGTCAATAAAAAGTGCAGCAGAGAGCTTATTATTGTTACGATGTTTGTTAATGCAGTCGGAGAAGGATAAGAGTGCAGTAGTGGTGCTATGAAAAGGCCTAAAGGCATGCTGACAATCTGATAGAAGGTTATTTAAGAGAAAGTGATCAAGTAGCTGTTGGTGGATACATTTTTCCATTAGTTTGGCTAGAGGAGAGAGTATGGCAATGGGGCGATAGTTTGAAAGTTCGATGGAATTACCACCTTTATGAAGTGGGATAATTTGAGAGATTTTCCAGAGAGATGGGATAAGGCCTTTGGTAATGGTTGCATTGATAAGCATGGAAATAGGGTAGATAGTACTTTTACAGCAATCTGCAGATATTCAGCTGGTAGGAGATCAGCTGAGGGGGTACATGGTTTAAGTCTAGTAAGTAAGGTAAAGATGAGAGAGGTAGGAATTGGCTTTAGATGAAAGGGGGTGGTATGCTAGTCAGGGTGAATGGGAGGTTAGAGTTAGCAGGAGGTAAAGAGTTAGTAAGAGACTGTTCAGTTTCAGTAAAGCAGGTATTGAGGGCATTAGCAATCTCATTTGAAGAGTGTGAAGAGAGACCTGTGGGGGTTGGAGTCTTGGTGTGTCCTGGGTGTAAAAGTTTATTTATAGCTGACCAGAAAATTTGAGGTTTTTGTTGATGTTTATGCTGAAGTTTAAAGTAGTAGTTCTTTTTGTCAAGGAGTATTGATCTTTTAGTGGCATTTCTTAACTGTTTATAGTTCTGGTGGTCAGTTAGATTTTTAGTGATTCTCCATTTAGACCAGATCTTATTTCTTAATCAAATTTTTTGTTTAGTCTCTTTGGTGAGCCATGGAGCGGTTTTGGTGCTAGTTCTTATGGTTCTAGTAAGTGCATGGTGTTCCAGGATTTGTAGGACTTTGGAGTTAAAAAAGGATACAGCTTCATCCAGTGGAAGTTGTTTCAAAGGAGACCAGTCACAAGCTTGTAGTTCAGCTTGGAAGCTGACTGGATTAAAATTATTTTTGTTACGTATAGTTTTAAAGATGGTTTGGTTGGGAATGAATGTTTTTTCCTGATTATATAAGTAAGGAAGTGATCACTTATATCATCTGGTAGGATATCAGCTTTATATGAGAGTGGGTGGTTATTTACAAGAATCCAGTCTAAGGTGCTTTGTTTTCCACTAGGCTTATGGATTCTGGTTGGTGAACTGATAATTTGTGAGAAGCCATAGAGATTTATAAGGAGTGCAGTTTGGGCTGAGGTACAGGTATTCCAGTCAATGTTGAACATTGTCGTCAGGGGTTTGATACCCTGTGCTGGTAGGTGTGTGACACAAGCATGTTTAAGTTTTACTTTCCCACCCCTCCCTGACTTGTCTTTGCCTCTGTCTGCCTCTCTCACTCCCTCACTGGTGAATGTGGAGACCTACACTTGCTTTGCTTAGGCAGCAGCATGTGTATTTTAGGTAATACTCATGATCAGTTGATGGTCTCTGCACGAGTTGCAGCCCTCCCCTAGCTGATTGCATGTGGAACAGCTGTGGTAACATTCCCATATCCAATTGCATGGAAACACACTCCAATATCTAGGAACATCATGTTGGTGTTGGGCCTTTTCATTCACTGTGAGCAGGAACTCGATATGTTGTTTGGCAAACAGCATCTCAGATGGATTGGGGATTTACCTCTGACAACATACACTGTGGAAACAGGCCAACACACAGGAAGGGGATGTGCTGACCTGACTACAGACTGTAAGTGCTGCTATACTGCATTTGGAGTAATGTTGGTTTAACAGGGTGTGTGCGGATATGGCTGTCCTACATGTATTAATACCCACCATGTTAGTTCTATGTTTATAAGGACTCCCCATCTTTAGGGTCTGGGCAGTGTGTGTTGCCTTTGGTTTCATGTGTTACTCACAGAGCATGTATCTGTGAAGTGCAGAAGGTAGTGTGAGGACTGCAGTCTGTAGATGGTAAAAGCCGTGACAGTTACTGACTTCATATCCCTCATAGGACATATGTTGCGACAAACCCTGTTACAACAGTAAATGCATGATGTTATCACAGCAACATGTCAATATTGGCCCTGTGTATGTTCTTCCAGCCACAACTCTGTCAACCTTTGTACATATGTTATGCATTAAGAGGTGCATATGTGCTGTACACCATAATTAGTGTCATCATATCTGATAACAAGCCAGTGAGGTATCAGACTGCTACACATGTTATGTACAGTAGGGGTTATATTTGATGACATAACCTACACATTCTGTGGTTGTTTGTACAGAACTGAGGTCTGTGTACTTATGGTGAATGCCGACAGTGTGTGTATTGTTAATATGTACCTTGGCCTGTGTATGGACTGTGGTAGATGTCATCATTCTAGGTCCTGTCCTATCTGATGTTACATGCTGCTCCATTGTATGTTACCGTATTGGCTTACATGTTTGTAGGGCCATACACACACATGTCCCATACCACAGACAGGCATCAGGCCACACTGTGTAGCAGCCCAGTATATGTAGGGTTAGTGTGTGAGTGGCACATATGAGGATGGCGTTGGACAGATGGTCCATATACTGTAATATGCTAGCTTACCATATGTGGCAGTGGCTATGTTCACATTGGTTGTGGTTATGCACTTTCACATAGGTGTATCTTACCCTGTGCTGTGACATGCCTGTAGAGCCTGCTATATATGCAGGTTCATGTGCATTCCCCCATAGGTGATGTAGGCCAGTGTTGAGCCAGTCTGCCTGTAGCCTGCACAGTGCTTTGTTACATGCCTAGCAGCTTAGTGTACTTACCCAGTGAGATGTCATGTCCAGATACTTGCCAGATGTACTGCTGCCGGGCTTCCCTTCAGTGGCGAATTCACGAGGCAGTGAGGCAATTGCCTCAGGCAGCGGCAGGGGGCGCTTTGGGCCGACGGATGTTGTCACGGATGGTTTGCTTTACTGCTGAATTTCTAAAGATAGTACACAGAAGGACGTTACGTAGGAGCTCACGTAATTCATGCAAAAAAACAAAGTTCTGTTCAAATGCGAGCGGGAACAGCCTCCAGAAATGGATTATAAATGCAAACAGCGAGCGCCGAGTACTGCAGTCTGCAGGTATAAGGAACGAAACCTTGATGTGTATGAGTGTGCAGGTTAGGAATGACAGGACAGCTCTGATGAAACCTTGTGTGTGCAGGAGAACGGTAGCAGCAGCACTGAATGGAGTTCCCGGACCTATAAGGAAATGAAACCTGGTGTGTGTATGCAGGAATGGCAGACTGGCAAGCAAGTAACACAAGTAAGCAAAGGAAACCTTATGTGTGTGCCGTCTGCCTTTGCAAGGCTTGGGATCGCCGGAACAAGTGGGTCGGTCGTAAGATATAGTCTTGGTAATAAGTTTGCTCTTACGTATTTCTCTGCGATCCTGGATTTTCTGTGTATCCGTTAGCATTTGTTTATTAGGCCGTGTGCATGTATAGATCTGATGGTTTCACCTCTTGTGTGATTATTGGCACTTGGCAGTAACCCCTCCAAACCATTTTTGTGTGACTGATTTATATGTTTTAGTGCTGCGATCCTGACTTGTTATATTGTAAATGTATGGTATTGTATGCTCTCAGTGTTAATGCAGTGAAGTCTCAATCCATAACACGAGCTAGAGTGCAACTGCTGTTTAATCTGTGAGATGGTCATGGGACCTAAGGATGTTACCATGTCTTTTTAAGTATCAGCCGTATTGGTTGGTATTTGTGGATATTCCCGAAATGTCACAATTTGTTTTGAACAGGGTTTTGCTCATAATCCCCAACGTGTGGTGATTTCAGTGTAATGGGCCAAAGAGAACAAGACACTAAGACTTTTAACAGTTTCCTCTTTCATACAGAGCTTTCAGGATGGATGGATGATCTTTGTTTTACCACAGTGCTTTTTTTTTTTTTTTTAAACTGATGGCATTTTGAGACTAAAAGTTGCTTGGACTCGCTTGTTATGCCCCCTTCGTATGCATTGTTGACCTGTGCATTGCAGTCCTGTTTGCTTTATTTATTTGCTGCTTTTGCCGAGGAGTGTAATTTGATTTTGCAGTGGTTCTTCTAAATATGAGTAGTTTTGTTATTACAAATTATTTCTTTCCGCTTAGGTATTTGACAACCAGAGTATGCATGTTTTTCAGCCACTGCATAGTGGAAAGCAAGTTACAGTAAAGACAGTTTAATCAATAGAAAAATAGTGACAGCAGGTGAAAATGTACAGAAAGTGCTTAACAAAAGTGATTTTCTTGGGTGGCAAAAGCCAGGGTACTGTTTGGCTAGGCTTACATAGGCCCTAGGGCCAATAGCCTAGTACCTACCTATGAACCTATGTTTAAATGATCCCTGCAGTTAGAGCTTGATTGGTTTGAAGTGGTTAAACCAGAAGTAACATATTTTTTTTTTATTTTTGAACAGTTCAACTTTGCTTTCAGTACAACCTGTTCTATGTGATTAATTTCAGACAAAGTTTGCAAATACTTTTATCTAAGCAACTTTTTCATTCAGTTTTGATCTTTTTTTTTTTTTTTTAATTAAATAGGCGTTAGCAGTACATTGTAAAAGAACATTTAATAACAATAGCAAATTAAACCTTTGGTACAAGTGACAAGAGCCCCTTGTGAAAGCTCTGGATTTATGCCTCATATTTGTTCTGTTCCTCATAAAATCTGTGGTTTTATGGCTTTTTGTGGCAAGTCAGTGAAGGATTGAAGTCAATAAATAATGACAGGCATTTGAATTTCAGACCATATTCTTCAGAAAATTAAATAACACAAAACCTTTTATTCTAGCAATTTTCTAAGTTTATAAGGTCAGTATTTGAAATGTGTCCCTATTTTTAGGGCTGTAATGTATTCCCCTATTATTGGCTTTGTCCAGGATTTTTGTGCTAACAGGTTGACTTGAGAGCTATGGTGAGAAGTGAGAACTGAATTCTGTATTCCCCATTGTTGGTGTTGTCCAGGTTTTTTGTGCTAAGAGATTAAGAGCTATGGTAAGACGTGAGAACTGAATTCACTAAATGATAGCCATTTAAGTTCAGGAAACTGCTGATTTGGCATAGTGGTATGTTGCTCTGACTGTAGTGCACAGGGTCCTGAGCCCAAGGAAATACATACACTTTATTCTAGCAACTTTCCAAAATTATATAAGCAATGTTTAAAATGTGTCCCTGTTTTTAGGGCTTTTGCCCCCCCCCAAATACAATTTGGATTTCTTGTGCTGCAAAGTTGAGAGATACAGTTGAGTGTTGAGTGGATTATACAAGGAGCTGAAAGCTTCAGGGGAAGAGAAGTCAGGAAGGTATATCAAAGAACCCATGTATGTTTCTTGTTTTGTGTGCAAGGGGCCTATGGCTATGATTTGAAAAACAGCCCAAAGGTATATTTATCCACCACTGACCAGATGCATTTTCTTTGGATGTGGTGTAGGTTTCAAGTTTTCAATGTTTCAATGAATGTGAGTTTCAAAGGCAGAGAAGTTTTAATGCTATGTTTATTTTCATTGTGAGACAGTATTGCTTTGTTTAGCAGATACCTAGTAATGTTTGTGCATTGTGCTATAAAATGCAAAAATAAAGTCCAAATAATCAATGTAGAAGTAAAGCAGTATGTACATTAGTGTTTATGGTAAATGGGGTGAAATAGCCAGGTAATGGGACATTGGAATGGCTGCAAGGGGACTCTAGTGCCATATTTTGGTTGTCCATTCAGTTTGCATTTGAAAGTTGGTATCCCATAATTCCAGTGCGTGGGGTTACACAATTATGTATGCTAATTTTATGTTAATCAGCGTACAGATTTGTACCTATTTTTCATGGGCCTTGTCCAGATTTTTGATGTTTCCAGGTTGAGAGGTATGCTCTCGAGAGGTGTATCTATATGAATATAGATATTGGTTCAGTTTAGATTAACAGACGCCTGTCGGTCCTGCCTGTACAGCGCAACAATTCGACCCGTCATTTTTATCAGAAAGCTACTTACTTACTGCAGAGCCAGTCATGCCTCTTTCCCCGTAAGTTGATTCAAGAATTTACGTCATTGATTGCGTCACCAATCAGTTGCTTGTTTTGTTTTGATATATAGATTGACGATTATCTAAGTGCATGCAATAAAAAGGTACATTTGGCTGTAGTGTTAACATTTTGACACTGTTTGAATAATTGTTTTTTTTTTACTTTTTGCTAAAATAGCACGTCTCCAGATTTCAGTGTTTTATGCCACTGTCATAGGACAAGCGAACGTGACTATATGTGATTTCTTTGGCTTCGGTCATCTCGATGGCTTGGGTTCCCGGGGGGGGGGGGGGGAGCGACAAATAATTATAACTTTGACATTCCTTGGGGGCCCCAAGGAATGTTGGGGCACCTAGGAAAAGTTTGCCTCAGGGCGCTTCTAACGTAGTTACGCCACTGCTTCCCTTAACAGTCATGTATGTCAGACAGAGGGGTGGGATGCTGTACAGATGTATGTCAATATCTAGCGGGTAGTATGTGGCCATGGCACCTCTCTACCAGCAGTTATTACATGTCAGGACAGACAGGGATGTGTGAATGCATAACCTATGGGGGTGAATGTATACCAGTCGTTATGTGTTATACCCATCTACATGGCTAACATCCATATTGTCAGGCTTGGTCCACATTTTCTGTACTAAGGGGTTCTGTGTACACCTTTGGACTGTACAAAGTATGTCAGAATGTCCACATCTATTGGCCAATATCTCTGCCGTAGTCCACAGGAGCATTACATGCTTGCAGCAGTACTGTACTATAGTGTCCTTAGGATGTCTGTCAGTAGCCAATGGCGCACATGTGAAAAGCAGATGTGACCACCCACACACACCATGTCTGTGAAGACAATCCCTGTGACAGTAGCAATAGTCTACTAATATACCCACTATACATACCTGACATCCTCTTGCACTATGAAGTTGGGACTATAGGGGCTGAGGTAGGGCTACACCCCATGTTCAGGACTTATGGTGAATATATATGTACATATGATTATCCAGATATCCATATAGATAATTACACATGTACATATCAACATATATAGATGGGTGTGTATATGTACATAGATATGCATATACACACCCAGATATATACATATACAGAGCATTATATGTCTACACATATACAGATATTGATACATATGCACATATACGTATACCACACTGCCATTCCTACCAGCAGTCCACTGCTGTTGTATCCCCTACACATATGTTGGGGCTGGGGCCATATGTGTGGGCTTCACCTACACAATGCATGTGTGCCCATATGCACTCCAGAGGCCAGTGTAGTTGACAGTGGTATATAGCCCTGCATTATTGAGTCTAGGGGGGATGCACCATACATAACCTAGACTGTTACAAAATGTGGGGGTTTCAGGGGTGAACTGCCTTAAGGTATCTGGATGTACAGTACCATACATTTCACCTATCTTGACATTACTTACATAAAGTGGGTTACTACACGCCTACTGCCTCCTGCCATACAGACTGTTCTGTTTGCCAGTGTGCCTCTGATGGTGTCAGTTATGCCCTGTTATGAAACAGTTACATCCCATTTGGTCAACTGAAGTCTTTACCACCTAGTGATTGTGTAAAGAGTGTAGATTGAGGCTGCTGGACTATACACTTGCATCACTTACTGTTGATTGTGTGGTATCCTGTGGCCCATTCTGCCTTCATTATTGTATGATTTGGGGGGCTTGGCCTGGACAGCAACAGTTGTGGACCTTTCCAGACTACTGTATTAGTATAACTGTTTCATAGTTGCATTACTCTATTGATATGGATGTCAGTGTCTGAACAGCTATGTGACATGGCATATACATGTGTAATAGTACACAAATAAAGATATTCCATTTCTGCAAACCTGTGTGTGGTGTTTTATCCTATGGCCTCTCTGTGGGTATATGTTGCAGGCACCGAATGTCATTTGTACAGGTGGCTCATCCAGTGTCCAGTTGTTAGGGTGTTAACTGTAGGCATAGTGGCTATTCCATATTGTGTGCGTCTACTACATAAGTATCTTATTGTACATATCTCTGCAATATATATATATATATATATATATATATATATGTGTGTGTGTGTGTGTGTATGTGTGTGTGTATCTGTATCTGCATATATGTGTCTGTGTATATGTATCCTGGGGATGTTGATAGCTTCCACATTTTACATTTCCTATGGGAGCCAGACTGTACTGCATGATATGTTACCAATACCAGCCTGACATCATACAGGTGGGATGTAGTACTGTTAACATCTTATGCCCATGTCATGTCAGGACCTGGTTATAGGATATGCAACACTTGGTAGTGTATTGCAGGGCAGATGTGTTTGGCTGTAGGGGGGTGGGCATACCTATTCGTATAAGACGTATATTGTTTGGGGCCTCTCAACCTCATTAATGGTGCATGTGGACATATATGATTTAGTTAATCTTCCATTGATATCTACACATGTCCAAATATACCTATAATGATATATATATATATATATATATCTGCTTACATATTTATAACTATGTCCATATATAGCTACATAGATATATATATCTGCTTACATATATGTAACTTGCTGTGTATATGCAGACATATAGGTGTAGACATATATATGTGTTGATGTAGGCATTTGCATGAATATATGTTCATATATATTTATACATATGATATGTTGTATCTGTTTAGATATTAATATAGTTACACACACACATACATCTAAATGTTGGACTACATCGTCTGTACTGTTTAATGACTGGGCTGGATGATATGTTTTTGAAATCATCCAGGTTATGTATATCTGGCATGGCTTAGTGGTAAATCACTTTGTCTATGGTGTGCAAGGTCCTGCCTTCGAGTCTTGCAGAGGCTGTTTATTTTGTTGCTGGGCAGAACACGGCCGTTGGATACAGAGTGATTGAGGCACTTTAAAGCAGTTGTAAGTGGGTTTGTGCGGGTTTGCACGAAGGTAAGCACTGCTAACTTCCGGTTACAGTTTCTTATACTCAGTTAGCTTCTAAATTGCTTAACCAGTGTAGGCATTGCTTATCCCTGCACAAACAGGCTTAGACCCACTTACTGCTGCTTAAAAGTGCTTACTCCCACTTACTCCCACACTAATTTCTTTAAAAGAAAAGAATAAAGGGTTGATAGGAAAGTGGTGAAAAAGAGACACAAAGAGGGAAAAACAGTAAGAAAAGAGCTAGGAATGTGCAGGAAGGGTGTAGGGAAGGTCCATAGCTGCCAATTTCTTCTACAGCAACAGCTGTGCATATACACTGACTTTGGAGGTAGATTTGGACACTCAAGCCCCTGGAAGAGGGGTGAGGCAACAATAAGTTGTGATGCCAATTAAAAAGGATTATATGTGTCCAGTGAACACGTGTGAAATAGACAGCTATGTATGGGGTGAGATTTCTTTGCGGGAACAGATTGCCCTTTTTTTCTCTTTTTCAGGTGAGAGTGGGATGTTGGGGAGGGGTAGTAGGTATATTTGGGGAGGTAGGTTAGGTAGGTTAACAGACAAGACACACAAGATGCATACAGGGGCAGTATATGACACATGTGGGGGTAAACACGTTGATGGGAAGGGGTGTTAGGATATTGGAAGCCCACACGCCCCCCTAGTAGTAACAATGGGACTGAGGACCCCACCCATGGGCAGTCACCACTGCACCTTCACAGCCCCAAAGGTGGCTCTGCTGGGGGCTGAGCCACAGAGCCAGGCTGACTCTCTAATCATGACATGCGGCCCTCGAGCTGGAGTAGAAGATCACCAAACTGCTCGTTGATCGCTCTACGCACCACAACGTGACCTGGTGACAGGTGCCTATCCGCACCCACTCTCAGGGGGGCCAGCCCCATCCCCTAAGCTGGTTCCACCTGAAGGTGGTGCATGACCAACGGACAGGGAGGTCAGGGGTTGGGCCCCAGACATGCTGGTGCCCGGTGCCATATCCAGCTGAGGTGGGACAGGTGGGTCCGCTGGGACCAGCCTTCCCAAGTTTGCTATAGTGTTTAGATTTCATCATATATGGGTTAGTAAAAGTCAACACATTCCAGACCTAGGTATAACAGCATTCATAGATATTCCCATTAACCCAGACACCAGATACGAAACAGTTGCAGAGCAAACAAAACACATGCATATATGGGACCACAGTGGTAATAAGAACAGCATGCAGATATGTTGATGGTACCATGCCAACAATGTTGGAATAATTCAATATGGCACATGCATGGGAACCATTAAAATATTTATCAAACAATTGGACATTATCAAAGTCATTACATGCCAGTTGTGGTGGATATGTTTATTATTGTTGGAGATAAGGTGGGGGGAGAGATAGATGTCAATTAACAAGTAGTACATTCCTCTAGTCCACATTACTTCCCTAGTCAGTGCTGTTATCTGTACCTTACAAGTCTTATTACACTACCCTATAGCCTTATTTTAGACAGTGATATGGCTGTCGTCATCATTACACATGAACCGGTTTTACCTGCTTCACCTCTTACCTGATATAACTGTGGAGGGAATGTTTGTTAACACTGACTAACTGTTTGTACACATATGCCCAAATTCTGGGTTGATGTTTTGCACTTTCTGCACAGACTCTGGCCATGTGTTGACCACATGCTGGTGTGCCTGGGCATATCTAGAATATTGCTCTCTTCCACCTTTAGTGACCTGACACACGCATATACATGCTTTCATACACAGTTATATAATGTAGCACAGTGACCAGTGATACTTTATTATTCGGAGAAACTGCAACACTCACAGTCCCCTACAATACCATGGTGGACAGTAGCAGTACAAGTTATATTGGTCTGTATTTCTCAGCACAGTGTTCGTATCCAACGTACCTATGGGAGCAATGTTTGTTAACACTGTCTGACTGTTGCCACACAAAGTTCCGGATTACACATTAGTATTATGCACATACATCTCACTCTGTTAATGTACACACTCTGGTCACAGCTTGACAACATGGGAGAGTAGATAGGACATACTTGGAATATTACTCTCCTAACAGTTTTGGGGGTTGTTACAGTGACAGGTGTGTTCTCATGATGGTTAACAATCACTTGTATTCCTTGTTTGCTGGCTGCACATCTGAGATCATCCCACAGACTTAACAGGGGGACAGGGGGACAGGCAGCAGATATGGGCACATATACTGGACATTCTGGCCTCATGTGTACAGTTATGGAGTATGAATCTGTATGCAGTCTAATTCCACTCCCAGGATTCAGATCATGGCTGTGTCTGCTACAACTTAAACACTGTCCATCACAGTTGTGTCTGCTATATTGATATTGCTGTATATCACCAATCTGCTTTCTGTCTAATTAATCCCCTGTGATTATGCATTCTGACCTTGTATAACAACACTCTTATACAAATTTCCTAGACAGTTATATGTTGTAGGACAGTGTGGACGACAGTGATGCATAATACCTCATTATTCAGAGCAACTGCATATCATTCTTGTATTCCTGGGCACAGTGTTGGTATCTGACAGACCTGTGGGAGGAATGTTTAGTAACACTACCTGAATTTTTCCACATACAGTACCAGATTCCACATTACTATTATGCACATACATCTCACTCTGTTACTGTACACACTCTGACCACAGCTTGACAGGTTGGGGTGTAAATGGGACATACATGGCTTCTTAGTCACATAAGGTATTGGGGAGTTGCTAGTGTGCCAGGTTTGTTGTCATAGATGTGTGTCAATCAGTTGTATTTCCTGTTTGCTGCCTATATGTCTGGGATCATCCCACTGATTTCCCAAGGGGACAGGTTGATAGGCAATAGATATGGGCCACTTTCATAGACATTCTGGGCGTATCTGTACAGCTGTGGGGTATGATTCTGTATGCAGACTATTACCACTGGCAGGATTCGAACTGTGGCTGTGTGTGCTAACAAAAACAGCAGTTCACATCTCAGTTGCTTGTGCTATTCATTTTTTGTTGTCTGCATTTTCCCTGTTTACTATCTATGTGTCTCTCAGTTGTACTAAATGGCCTCTGGGAATTACACCTGTCATATACAGGCATTCCTACACATTCAATTTATGGTGCATGGTGTGGGTAACAGTGCTTAATACCACAGTACTATTACATGATTGCAAATCTGCATTACCATATGATACCAGAATATACACGTGCAGTCCAGCAGTTAGACCTGTTTTGTCAGGTAATTACACTTTTATTGACATACAAACAATATGAGACTCTTCCTGACACATTTTCTTGTGTATGCAGTACTTGCCTTGAACAATACAGGTTTTATACTAACAATTAATTTACTACTACTTTTATTTCCTATGACAGTAAAAGCATGAGTATTACTGGCCTGCCTCACATTGCAACCATACCAGGCAGCTGATGTGAGCCTCCTGGTTCGCAGCCCGCTCCGTTGCAGCTGTGGGGGACATAAGAGGAATATTTAGCCATACCTATCCATGATATACCTGAGCTGTCAATTATTAGACACATACTGGGGTGATACTTACACACGTCTGGAACATCCCCTGATGCTCTAGCCTCTTGGAGCCACTCCTCCAAGAGGTCCCTCTTCCACTGCTTCAGGTCAGCATTGTGGTGCCTGACCTGCTCACCAGTTTTGGGGTATGCCAGTGGCACTGTTGAGGTCACAAGTGAGATGGTCCCAGGCCTTCACCTTGTATTGGGAGCCCTGGTACTGGCCCTGCAGCAGTCTCTGTGCATGGTCTTTAACTAGGAGTCCTGCCATGACCTTGGACTCCTGGATGCACCAGCGCTGCACCTGGAAACACACACCTTCTCCCCTTACTGCCATAGTGCTTGCAAGGGGAAGCTACAACCAGTTATGAGATGTATTCCTACCTCTTGGGTTTAAGTAGAGCCAATTTCCCACACTTTTCCGTGATTGGCTGGTTTTGAAAAAGCTAAGCTATGGGCAAACCTGCTTACCTAAGATTGGCATTGTTTAAAGGGGTATACCACTGGACACAATGAGTTAGCTGGTCTACACATTGCTCACACCTCCTAAGCTGGCCTGTGCAATGCTTAGCTTTGCTAATATTAGGCTTTCATTATAATGCCTTTTTGACATTGTGTTATTATTCATTACACCTTATATGTATGCCTGGTATCCATGATTAATGTGCACATACACTTTGTGGGGTCCTTGTGTTTTATTGGGGACTTCAACACTCTATTACAATTACACCTCATGTCTGGGCTTACTGCTGTACTCCAGTTCACATATTTATGTTATGTAGTGGGTTATGGTACATATGACTGTATACTGATTCCTTTCACAGGTTCAGTTTGGTTATACTATGGTGAGGACTTGTTTGCTACTACCTCATTCTTCTGTACTCCTGTGATGGCTTGGTGGATAACTACTGGGACTATGCTGTATAGGGTCCTGGGTTCAAGACCTGCATGGCTGTTTATTTTGTTGATGAACAGAACAAGGGCCATTGGATACAGAGTGATTAAGATGCTTTTGAGCAGTTGTAAGTGGGTTTGTGTGACGGTAAGCACTGCTAACCTGCTGTTACATCTGCTTACAGAGAGTTAGCTTCAGAATTGCTTACTGCCGCGCAAATGGAGTTACACTCGCTTACTAGTGCTTATATATGCTTACTACAGCTTATTGGTGCTTAGACCTGCTTACTAGTGCCTCATTCATTATGACACTGACACCTCACACGTGTATTTACTGCAGTACTCCAGTTCATAAATATATGTTATTTAGTGGGTTATGCAACAAAAATATTGGTCATAATGTGCTTTGCCATGTAAAATTGGATGTGCTGCAGTGGGACTCGAACTTGGAATGCCTGCTCATAAGGCAAATGCTCTGCCCACTACACTATTGCTATGCTGCTTCATTTGCCTATATCTTCCTTGTTATCCTCTTCAGCCTTTTAAGCTGCTTTAATCGTAGCTAAGCGAAGGGCACACCAGCACACCTACGGTTAGCTGTAATCGGATTGTTAAAAAAAAAAAAAAGATTTTTTCATTTTATTTCTATATTCTGTTGCTGTTATACACAAGGGGGACTGTTGGTGGGGATATGCGGTCACCTGTGAGCAGTTTCGCTCATTGCATTCCCCTTTCTGCTGTTCTACATTGCTGGGGTGTGTTTATTCTGAGAGCTCTTCTCTCAGACATGCCCCCTGCACTCTTACATGTGCCTTGTAAGCTTAAGAGCTCGGGCAGTGTGTATCATTAATATGGATGTTTAGTAAGAGTTCATTATCTGTGAGCCCAAGGCTGTTGCTACAATGCTATAGGATACCTAATGCTATAATTCTGGCAATGGGTCTATATTAATTTGTTGAAAACTAATTCCAGCGAATGGCCGTTCATTGAATGTTTTTCTAAGGGAAGGAGTTAGTTGGCCAGCATTAGGAAATTTGCCCTTTTCCCCACTGTAGTGTGATCTCGGAGTTGGTATATATGAGTAGGGAGGTGTGGGTGGTGTAACCCCCCACCTTGGTGGGTTTGATATAATGTAGTTTGTGTTATGATCAGTGTGGGGGACAAGAAATTACCTTCCCTTAGAAAAACTTTTGCTGACGTGAACGTTCAATGAACAGCCATTCTGTGGTTTGTGTTCAATGAACAGCCATTCACTGGAATTAATGTTCGATGATTTAATATAGACCTGCTGTCAACAGTAGGGAAACAAGTAGGCTGACCTTCCATATTTTCCAGTATGAAGTAAAACTTGCTTGATTTACAGAGAGTTTCAGAGATTAAATAAGACAGATTTCCAGTCTATTGAGATAGTTATCTATTAAGGGGTGGATGGGACAGTTATATATGAACATGTATGTACATATGTCTATTTAAGTCAAAATCTAATGTGTGTGTGTGTGTGTGTGTGTGTGTGTGTGTGTGTGTGTGTGTGTGTGTGTGTGTGTGTGTGTGTGTGTGTGTGTATATATATATATCAAGAAGAGTAGTTCCAGAACCGCAAAGTGAAGACAATAGTTCGTAAAAAAGGTAAGTCCTTTATTAGTTGCCAAGTGGTAAAAATCCAAAGACAGTTGGTACAAAGCAGCAAAATCAGACCAAATGGTAAAATCCAAAGTCAGTAGGTACAGAACAGCAAAATCAGACAAGCGCTTTCGCTTGGAGAATGCCAAGCTTTTTCAAGTCAAAAACAGTTGCCTGCAGTGAGGCAACTGTTTAAATGAGGATGTTAATTAGTCACATGTTTGGTTAGAGCTGAGTTGCATTAAGAAACAATTAAGACTGTTTTGAGCAAAAGAACAGCCAAATAATAAAATGAAACATTAAAATGTGCATAGGTTAAATTGACATTGCATTGTTTATACATGACTGGTAAACCAAGTGAGTGTTATGATGAAATTAAAAACTTTGCTTGTCCAAAAGGTTTGGATAGAAATACAAATACAAATACAAGTGGAAGTTTAAAAAAGCTGTGTGTGATCCAAGTGAGTTTGAAGTCAGCAGTCCTGTGTAATATGAGAATCAATGTAGTACTGTTATGTTAGCCTTAAAATAGATGTTATGATGCATATGAATTTGCACTACTTGGTGACTTGGGGCAAGTGTGTTCAATGGGCAAAGAAACAGTGTTGAAAAATAGTGAAAATAGGATGAGACATGCTATAATCTAGCCCTTCTGAGCTTCAGAACCGAGCCTATACTAAGTGTGCCATTTAACCCCGGGGGCCTGCCTGCATCTAGCTTGAGTTGCCAGACAAGCTCCCTGTATTCCAAGGTCGATTCCCAGTCCCTTCCTCTAATGTTAGGGTTCACTTGTTCAAGGATCATGAAAGACAACTTGTAATTGGGACATGTAAGTGAGTGTTTGAAAAGCGTTGCTTTCCTTTTTCTTTTCAATGTCGTAAGTGTGTTCGTATAGCCTTTTCCTGAATTCCCTCTCTGTTTTGCCCACATAAAAGGCACCACAGGTGGTGCAGAGCCCGATATAAACAACCCCTTTTGTTCCACATGAAAAGTGACAAGGGGATCTGATACAGGTGTGTCTGGATGCAAGGTAGATGTGGGATTTGTTTGCAATGAGAGGACATTGCTTGCAGGCACCACATTTGAAGGTGCCCTTGTTGTTGTGAGAGTTATGAGTAGTTGCAATGGGTTTTCTCTCGAAGATGTCTTTGAGGTTTTGCCCCCTCTTCCTCACAAAATTAGGTTTGTCCGGAATGATACTCCTGAAGTCGTCATTGCCAGCCAGTACAAACCAGTATTTGGATACAATAGTTTCAATTTGTTGAGAGTTGTCGGAGAAAGTAAATGAAATTGCCGTCCATTTCTTTGCTC
The DNA here is from genome assembly GCF_019279795.1 of Protopterus annectens. Lineage (NCBI taxonomy): Eukaryota > Metazoa > Chordata > Ceratodontiformes > Protopteridae > Protopterus > Protopterus annectens. Next base: position 67,203,774 of record NC_056725.1, read on the forward strand.
TGTTGTAACATGAGGTTGGGGATCTGCACTTGCGTGCGTCCAAGCAGTGGGGGGTATAAGGAATCCCTTTTGGCAAAGATTTCATCTTTTAGTGAGTTGAGCAAGTTCTCAGGATAGCCTCTTTGGGTGAACATGTCATGTAGATTGTGAGTCTCTTCTAGAAAATCGGAGAGTTTACTGCACATTCTGGATGCTCTTATAAGTTGGCCCTTGACTATGCCCTTCTTTTGATGAAAAGGGTGTTGACTCTCATAGTGTAATAGACAGTTCGAAAAAGTGGGTTTCCTGTAAACCTTGGAGTGTAGTTCCAAGGATTGGGCATCCCTATAAATGGTAGCGTCAAGATAGTGCAGATGTTCATGACTGATGTTGTGTGTGAAAGTCAGAAACTCTGTGGTACTGTTGAAGTATACCAGAAAACTCGACAGTTGGAGTTCAGTACCTTTCCAAATGAGGCAGATGTCGTCAAGGTATGTGCAATAGAAGGTGACAAACTCTTCCCAAGTAGTGCCAAAACTGTGGTCGTGTTCCCGTCTGTGCAAAACCACATTGGCATAGTTGGTGGTACAGGAGGCCCCATTGCTACTCCTTTTTCCTGTTTGAAAAGTTCCCGTTAAAACAAATGTAGTTGTTGTTTAAGACTGTGCTCATCATGTCAATAATTAGATTGATGAAGTTGTTACCCAAATTCGTTTCTTTGGTGAAAAGTCACTAAACCAGTCTAGTCCTGTAGAGTGGGGAATACTGGAAAAAGGTCTTTGATGTCAATGGTGACCAGAAAGGAGGGGGGGGCAGTTGGACACAGGGAAAAGTTTCAGAAATTCCCATGAATCTTTGCACACGTATGTGAGGGCATGGGTATGTTGTTTTGTGATGTGGTCAATGAACTTGGCAATAGGCTCAGTCACACCCCCCGCACCCGAGACAATGGGTCTGAAGGTCAACGGACTGGTGCCCTTGTGGGTCTTTGGGATTCCGAAGATAACTGGTACAATTGGTTTGTTGACAAATAGAAAATTGTAGAGTTTTTCATTAATGGATCCCTGTAGCAAACTGTCATACAAAGAGGATTTAATTTTTGCAAGTGCGATGTTGTATTCATTTCGGGACATGAGGCAGTATTGGGTGTCATCATGCAGTACATGGTGCATGCTGGCCTCATAAGCAGACTCGTACATGAGAACCACACCACCACCTTTATCAGGTTTCATGATTCTAATATGCTCTTCAAACAACTTGTTAATGTATTCAAAGTCTTCGGTGTTCAGGTTGGTTGAGTGTGGTCTGGGGGTGTTGTCGTAAATGTTACGCAAGTCCTGTTCAATTAATTCCTCGTATAGCTTAAGAAGTGGGTGGGTGGGGGGATTGAAGGTACTCTTCCTACACAGTCCTGTGGGTTGCCAAGTTTGTCCTTTGAAAAAATGTTTGAGGTTGAGTCCTCTGGTGAATAACTTGAGATCAACTAGTAACTGAGCCAAATTTGCTCTGTTAGTGGGGACGAAATGGAGTCCTTTGGTAAAAAGATTAAAGGCTGTGTCATTAACCACCATGTCTGTGTAATTAAAAATAGTAAAGTCATTCTTGGTGTAAATAGTGCAATTGTCATGCTTGGTTATAATGGTATTGGAGCAAGGCAGGATAGAGTGGTCTGCAGGTTCAGTACAGGGGGAGGTGTCTTTAGGGGGATTTGCCACATCTTGGGTGTGGGTGCCTAGAGTTATTTGTTGGTCCACCTCCATCCAGTCCTCTGTGGTTTGGGTCCCCAGGCCCCGGCCCTCCCGGGGTGCATGGGAAAATCCTGCTCACGTTGTCTCTTGTCTTTTTCTGCCAAACGCTCACTTCTCCGTGGGACGTGGTGTGTGTCTGGCTGAAAAACTTCATCCCCGCCATTACCAGGAATGCTAGTTGATCTAATGGTTTTGGAAAATTTATTGTGACAGGGGTAAGCTATGTCATTCCTATATTCATCTAAGTCTCTATCGAGCTTTCTAATTTTCCGATTCATGACCTTATTACAAAAAGAATCTACATCATCGAACACCTTGTCATATTCATGTTTGACCATGGAGAAATGATTGTCAGAAATAACCAATTGGTGCAAAGCATTCAACTCAGTGTTTAAAATATTGGCTTTACTCGTATTCTGAGATCATTAACTTCATTATTTCGATCCCTGCATTATCAAATATGTCACACATCTGTCTATATTGTACAGTGCCATGCTTAACATAATTAGGAAATTTGAAAAACCGTAGTCCCTTTGGGATACGTTTAACATTGATACATTCATATAAATAGTCTATTTCCATTTGATTGCTTCTCAGGCTGTACAGTTTGTTTTTAAAATCATCAAAGTCACCTTCAATAGAGGTGGAGTTAATTGAACGAACAGTACCTTTCTGGAAAATAAAGGGTTTGTTAGCCCAGTCAGCAAAATTGAAATCCTTTGGTTTGTCCTTCCCTCGTTTGGTTCTAGTGAGGTTGGAGGACCTGGTACTGGGAGCATTGTTGTGAGCGTCCGTATCAGCATTAGTTGTAATGTCCGGAAATGTTTTTTTGCTGTGTAGATCTAGTGTGTACGTTTTGTTAGCAAGAGTACCAGCTGAAGGTGCAGAGTTGTTAGAAACATTGTCGGCGTTGCGTTGTGCATGCAGCAGCCCTTTCAGCTCAGCTAGCATGCTAAGAACCTCATTGAACTCTGTGCATGAAACTGGAAGTGAATTGTCAGCATCTTGAAGCAAGAGCGGTGTAGCCGCAGGATCGAACGTCTCCACAGCAGCGGTCATGGTACAAAGCACCGTTGAAGAAAAATAAGAGCAAAACTGATAACACCAAGAAGAGTAGTTCCAGAACCGCAAAGTGAAGACAATAGTTCGTAAAAAAGGTAAGTCCTTTATTAGTTGCCAAGTGGTAAAAATCCAAAGACAGTTGGTACAAAGCAGCAAAATCAGACCAAATGGTAAAATCCAAAGTCAGTAGGTACAGAACAGCAAAATCAGACAAGCGCCGCTTGGAGAATGCCAAGCTTTTCAAGTCAAAACAGTTGCCTGCAGTGAGGCAACTGTTTAAATGAGGATGTTAATTAGTCACATGTTTGGTTAGAGCTGAGTTGCATTAAGAAACAATTAAGACTGTTTTGAGCAAAAGAACAGCCAAATAATAAAATGAAACATTAAAATGTGCATAGGTTAAATTGACATTGCATTGTTTATACATGACTGGTAAACCAAGTGAGTGTTATGATGAAATTAAAAACTTTGCTTGTCCAAAAGGTTTGGATAGAAATACAAATACAAATACAAGTGGAAGTTTAAAAAAAGCTGTGTGTGATCCAAGTGAGTTTGAAGTCAGCAGTCCTGTGTAATATGAGAATCAATGTAGTACTGTTATGTTAGCCTTAAAAATAGATGTTATGATGCATATGAATTTGCACTACTTGGTGACTTATATATATATATATATATATACCACGGTGGTAGTGCTGCGGTAGCATTGTCACCTCACAGTAAGACGCTGTCCGGTTCGATTCTCAGCTAGAGCGTCTTCTGCGTGGAGACATGCGTGAATGGGTGTACCTTCGTTGAAGGTTGTGCATCAGGCCTGGCAAGCCGGTACGTAAAAATCAACTGCCAATCATTAGCGGACCAGAGTTCTGCTGTGGCGACCCCTAACCGGGAAAAGCCGAAAGACACAAATATATATATATATATATATAGATATAGATAGATAGATATATGTGACTATGATAGCACAATTTGAAAACCTGAACACTAGTATTGAGGTATCTGTAGTGGTTGTGGGATAAATTGCACAATGTAGTAGTAGGTTGTTATTTTAAGGTGCTAGGTATTTGCCTGTAGGTGTTATACAGCTATACACAGCTTGCTGCTCTATGTATAGCTCAAGTCTAATTACTTACTGGATTTGGGTGAGATGGATTTTTATGACTGAAAGTGCCTGCATCTATTTGTACACGTTGCACAGTGGCTGCTCAAAGGACAGTTCCATGCAATATAAAATGAACAGGAAAAATGAAAAAGCCAATAAAGAACAGCTAAAGCAATAACCAAAAATACTTATCTTCCCCAGAAATGGAGCACTTTCCCTACTGCTACAAGGAATAACCACTACAAGGTCTAGATAACACACATCTGGCCAAATTTGGCTGTTTGCTGTAAGTTTGAAAGTGACTAAAAACACAGCAAAAACAAAATTGCTTTCCATCAATAAGTAAGTAAAAGAGACTTCAGAAAAAACACAATCAAAGCTAAAGATAACTTATAATTTCAATTCCTCACATTTATTCCCCTGAAAAAGCAACAAAAATGAACTATTCAAATGGGTTTGTATACACCTTTGAAATGTGATTTTAACTTGGGATACTGTTAGAGCTAGAAGAATATACCTGACAAATATGCTTATGCCTTCATAACAACAAAACAGCAGGCACTCTATATTTATATTTATATTTATGTTTTTAACACCTAGGTTGAGCCTAAAATAGGTCTATTGGATAACTGCCTCACCCCAGTTACAAAGTTAGATAAATAAATACTTAAGTAAAGCTGCAGAACCAGGCAACTGATGATGTTTTTGTGATAAAAGAAAAAGTGCTATCTAATTGAGCTTTGCTTAGAACTAATACAATTAAACCTTTAAGAATAAAATGTGCAGATGTTTACAGACACCCAGAAAATGTCAGTAAGTTAAATAATTTGTTTTAAATGTAGGATATAGGGGCACATTGCTAAACATTGTCCAACTAGTAATGATGTACCTGACAAACATGATTTTCAACTTAATTCTTAGAAACAAAAAATGACTGTTGTTTATACCAAAAATGTGATATTAAACAGGTTGTTGGCAATTGTGTAATTGCTGTGCCTAACAAAAGTAGGATTTTTAACCAAGCTGCTAGAAATAAAAATGTAAATTTTATACCTTTCGGAAATTTAATTTCTGGAGAATATGTTAATGAACCTTTGCTATCAAGTTGTGATAAAATAACTGTTAGGCCAATAGAGTCAAGCCATTACCTCTCTGCCATGGCTAAGTTATCTAAATATTCATCACTGGTTAATGGGAAATAATAGAATGATTTATTAAATTAGGAATGCATGACTATACTGGTTATGGAACACTTATGTTTGCAAGCATAAAACCTATGATAAAAGAAAGGTAGAAAAAGATAGAAAGTGTTCTCTATATAAGAAAGAGTACCCTATAACAGCTGTAGAACTTCAGAAACTTTTCGGTAAAGTGCTGCCTTCTGTAGCTTTAGTTCCTAACCTAACACCTAATGTTATAATAGGTCGAGATTTCATCCCATTTCAAGGTTTGCAGAAACTGGTTGGGGGACCACACTGTGGTCTGAATCTATTCCTAATGAGAGTGGGGTAAGGTTGCAAAATTAGCATAACACTCTGCTAAAAGAATACATTTCAATTAAGAAAAGACAGCAGCAGCCTGACACACTAATAAGAACAAAGAACACACACTTCAAAATATACTCCTATGAAGAATGGCTGAGGGTAGCAGCAGTCCAAAATGCTAATAAGAACACACATTTCTTAATATACTCAGTAAAAATGGAGAGGCAACATCAGACATATATTCTGCTAGAAATACACACTCCTAATAAGGGATATACTCCTAGTAGGAATGGGGGTCGTGGACAAGAGCACCCTGTCACAATTTTAAGAATACATAATTCTGCATATGCTGCCACTAAGAACAAGGGAGTTCAATTGAAGCCTGACATATAACATTAAAAGCAATCTGCCTGCTAAATGAAAAGAGGTGTGAACTGTTCTGACACTTTGTTAAAGTAATATGCTTCTGACAAAGAAAAGCTTCTGACAAAGAAAATGGAGTATGTGTGGGCACTACTGAATAGATTAATATCTGACCTTGGCTAAAAGACAGAGTACAATCTGTGAATTACCAGGAAAAGCCCAGTTGTAAGTTTAGAAAAAAGAAGCCACTAAAAACTGATAGAGAAGAATATATGTGTTATCAGAAAACCCAGTTCTTAAGTCAGTGCAAGAAGTCATTACAGAGACTGATGAGCAAAAATCTTTTAATGTATGACATGGAACCAAGTGAAAAACTTTCAGTTGTTGAGTGACATGGCCATGATGATGATGGTATGAAAGAAAAAGTGGATTTTTGAGGCCCTGTGGTAAAACGTTAAACTTAACAGAAGACTCACAAATAACTTCATCCTTCTGCAGAAAAAAATAACTAATATGTTTTTATAAAATTTACCTTTAATTGATCTAAGATTATTGGATAAAAAGGTAGGAAGAAATCATGCAAAATGTCATCATTAAGCCTGCCTTAATAAATAAAAACAAAACTAAAACTAAAACTAAAACTAAAACTGTACATTGAAATCCCCCTTGCTAAAATTAGATACAGCTTTTTTATCTTAAGGAATTAACAATACAGTTTAACACAATGGACTGTAAAGTGGGTTCTATGAAAAAAAATACCAATAAACAAGTGGGACCATTAAACAATATGATAGAACAACAAAGTGCCTCTTTGAAATGTATCGAAATTAGTCTTAATGACATCGAAGGGAATCACACTGAATTTCTCTTGAAGCAAAACATCTCAGTACTAGATAAAATTGATGATTAGGAGAATCGAGAAAGATGAAAATGTCAGTGACTATATAGGAAATCAGAAAGTATGGAGGGAGAGAATACAATCAATTTTCTAACATTGTGAATTCCTAAGACATTATTAAAATACGGTGCCAAAAGAGTCCACACAGCCTTGTCCAGATTTCATTGAAAGAAGGAGCATCACTAACATCAGTAGTAGTCAAATTCATCTGTTATCTTGATAAGGAACTCCTCATAAAAATGTGTGGACAAATAGCCTTAAGCATTAGTAATTCAACTGCCCACTTTGACAACAACTATTCTTCAAAAATCATGGAAAGGAGAAATCTTGCTTGGCATTTGTAATAGTTTTGAGGAGCCTGGGAAGTAAGACACATTTTCATAAAGGATATTCCATTTTTAACTGAACTGTGGACTACCTACCATTTTATTATTTTGTAGCATGTATTTTAAAGTTCAACTTTTATTAGTGAACTAGGTGTGCAACATATTTTAAGTAGTGAACTTCACACTTTCCACTCTGAAGTTTCTGCTTGGTTTGTTTTTGACCCAGTATAGGTTGCATACTGGGTTTTCTGAGACTTTGAGGGATACCATATATTTGTTTTACACATTTTTACTTTCCTGCTAAACTATTTTTCTCTCTGAAGGAATTAGCATATTTTGACAATGTAAGAAAAACCATAACATTCATTAAATCAAATAAATAAATAAAATAAAATGAAAATATATAATGTACAAGAAGAAATGTACTACAGCTCCACAAACTTTAAATAACAAGAACAACACAACGTTCCTTGTATTATACTATGGACGCTTAGACTGCTTAGTTGCCAAGAATATTTGTTTTATAAAAGAAGTAGTTTTATCAAATAACTGAATATTAACAATGCTTAAGTTGTTGTTTTTAAAGAAAGAATACATTTGTAACATGTACATGTTAACAGAATAAATTCCAACCAATAAGAAGTATTAGTGAGCTCTTCCTCTAAAAATAAAAGAAGTAGGTACATTTTATGGAAAACATAAATTGTTAAGCCCAAAAGTATATTTGTCTGCAGCAGAATATCAAAAAAGATTATACACTTTAGTTAAATAAACTGGATTTCAGGTGTGGGATTAAAATTTATTAGAAACTTTGATATTTAATATGACAGAAATTATTACACTAACTGATGACTTTATTTGACTGCTGTCCAAATGAAAATGATACAAGGAATGTTCAGCTAATTCTATCATTTGTAAATATGAATGTTGAACTTAAAACACTGTGACAACATTGCCATTTGCTGTAAAGAAAGCTAAGTCAAGCATTTCTTGTTGGCCCTTTGAAATTAAAATTATTTCATCACTGCCTTTGATGTTTTACAATTCGGCTCTGGTCCGGCTAGATGAAGGCTTCCTGCCTATTATTTTAAGGCTAAGGTTAATGACCAGACTTTACATGTGGAATGTCCTTTATTGCTCTAAGTGTAAAAGAATGTAAATGCAGTTTATACCAGCCTGGGTACACCAGGAAGGTGTAAAAGATGATGTAATGTTTAGCAGAACTGGAGTTTCAGTTTAAATAGTGAGAACCAAAGATTATTAAGCATTTTTGTCAGACTATTCAACTCACAGCACTGCCTGTTACTCTATGTAAGCAAGTTATTTTAGAAGTGTGATTTCTTATAGCAATAGCTAGGAATTAGAAAGTTTAGACTAAGTGTTTTTTTCTGTGATGTCAGAACTGTACTACTGATTTATTTTAAGTATTTCTGTGTGATCTCTGAATTCTATTGACTAGTACTGTGTAGCAGAAAGTATTGCCTTGTGGTTTTAATTATTTATTATTACATATTTTAAAACATTTTAACTGTGGCTGGTTTGTGTAGAGATAAGGTAAGCTCTAGAGTACATTGCATATTTATAGAGTTTATTGTACAAAGCCACTCTAATAAGTCTTGACTGATTAGTCACACTTACCAATTGGATAATAATATTGCACAGTAATAATTGGACACCTTTTTAAGGGCCTTTGAGTATCTGATAATTATTAGCTGGGTAGTGGCAGGGTACTACCATATAGTCTGGGTAAAAGGGGCACAGCTGGAGAACCTGTGCCAGCCTTCCCCAGGAGTGTCTGTGTGGTTGTATAAACTTATCTCAAAGTGTGCGTGTCAGCTACTTGGGCAGGGATACAAAGCACTGGTTGGACAGAGAGGGTGCTGGAAATTTTAGCTTGCCCAGCTAGGCTGAGATCTGTACCCTATAGCTGTGCCACTGGGGAGTCTTATTGGAGACCTGGAGAGCAAGGGAGAGACCAGCCTTGAACTGACTGTGATCTCTGTGTGCTCTTAAGGGAAATTGCACTTTACTGTGTGTATTTGTTATCCTTTATTCATATATAACACCTCTGGTGTTAGTGGTGAGGATTGAGGCTCCTTGATTGCTGGGCCAGGGCACGGGCATCACAATCTGCAACTACTAAGATTTAAAGAAGGATGCATTGACAAATCTTATGGGTGTCTCTGCTTTATTAAACTTTAACTCATTATTCTTAACTCATTGCTCACAGACTTGTCAAATATTCTATAAAAGACAGAATAAGCACATCCAATGATTTGATAAACAAACTATATTACAGTAGCAAATTTTACAATATCATAACATCATGCAATTGCATTTGATATATTTTTATAATATATATACCACTTCCTTGCAAGCTATAGGTCCCCCTCTATACCCATACCATGTATTTAAACTTATTAGAAACACAAACCATCCAACTCAATACCATATTCATGGGTGACTTTAATTACCACACTATTAACTGTGAATCCTATATGACATCAAACGTACATGCACAGAGATTCCTGGATTTTGTAAACACAAATTCCCTGGACCAGATAGTCAGTACACCAACCAGGAGTGCAACCATACTGAATCTGGTCCTTACTAATATGGAAGACTGCTGCACACCCCCTACTGTAATGCCTTCCCTGGTAAGGTCAAACCACAAAATGGTCTCCTTTGAAGTAAAAGTAAAACCTGGATCCCCAGCTAAACCTGGAATATTCAGGAAGTATTATAAGGCTAACCTCCTGGTATTAAGTGAGAACCTGGCAAAATTTCAAGCCCCCATAAACCCTAAGAACACTTCTACCTATGCAGAACTGTTAATAGAAATCCTGTACAAACATGTTAGCTGCATAGAGGTAGCTGTACCCGTCAGCAAGAAGTACAGAACTAACTCAAAAAACAAGCCACCTTGGTGGAATCACAAAATCAATAGGCTGTTTAACAGGAGGAAGAAAATCATGGTAAAAATTAGGAGGTGCAGCACCCAGCAGGATAAAAGCACTCTCATCAAACTAAACAAATGACTCAGAGGACAAATATAGTCTACCAAAGCTAAATTTGAGATATGTTTGGCCTCCCAGGCCAAGGACTACCACAAAGTATTCTTTAGCGATGTTTGCAACCTCAAAGGCAATACACAATTGTATGCAGAGCTCATTGTAAATGGAGCCACCTATACTGAGCCAGAAGATATAGCAAACGTTTTGGCTGATAAATTCAGCTCCAACTTTACCCTTCTCTCCCCCTCAGCCTTTCTTCAGGAAATATCATCAAATAAAACTCCCTCTACTATCACTAGGGAACAGGTCTTAATGCTCTCTTTAAGACCAAGAACACTGCATCAATGTGCCCAGACAATATTCCAGGATACCTTCTAAATAGCATGAAACATGACCTATCACAGCCTCTGGAATTACTACTTAACTTTAGCCTCCAAACAGGCTTCATTCCTCACGAATGGAAAAAAGTAACAGTCATCCCTCTACACAAAGGTGGGCCATCTACAGACCCTGGAAATTACAGACCCATAAGTCTCACTAGTCTTAAATGTAAAGCCATGGTAAGAATTATCATGGAGATGATCAATGGAGATATAGAAAATCTGCAGATACTGGACCAACCCATTTTAGTTTCGTCAAGGACAGATCGTGCCTACTCAACCTGGTGGACTTTTCTGAGAAGGTAACCAAAGCAATGGATGAGAGCAAAATCATTCAGACTGCCTACCTTGACCTTCCCAAGGCATTTGACACAATACCCCACTTGGACATTGTTGACAAACTCAAGAGGTTAGGTACAAACACAAATTAGTAAGCACAGTGGAGTAGATTATTGTCTTGAAATTAGTTTGTTTTATTAATATATAATTAAACATGGGAGGGGCATGATATATTTGTATTTAAACTTGTGAAAAGTTTGTATGGATGTATTCTGAAGAAGTCTTTTGACGAAAGTGTTAAGTAACAGGTTTTTACACTCAAATATCTTGGCTGGTTTTCTCTGGTGTTCCAGTGTTTGGTATGTAGTTTCTTATTCACTGGTGGTCGTTTTTTCTTAGAGATTAGGTACAAACCCATATGTCAACTAATGGATAGCCAAGTGACTCACAGACAGGACCCAGGAAGTTAAAATTGGGGAGTCCACCTATACAAAGAGGCCAATCACAAGTGGAGCCTTAAAGGGTTCAGTCTTTGGACCACTCCTTTTTGGCATTTACTTCTCAGACATCAAGGCCAACGTCAGTGGTCTCTGGCTGACTAAATTTGCAGATGAATGCAAATTAGGAACTGTCATTGAATCTCACACTGACACAAATATTCTCCAGGAGGGCTGACACAGACAAACAACTAGTGTCAGTCGCCATGGACTAAAACTAAATGCCAAGAAGTGCATAATGGTATCCTTTGGGAAGTAATCCATCCGTGGTAACTATCATATTGACAACATACCCTGTAGAGTTGACACAGTAATCAGGGACTTAGGGGCACACATAGATAGTAATCTAGCCTTTGACCATCACGTGTCTACAGTGGTGAAGAAATAATTCTTTGCTGCGCAACTTATAAACAAAGGTATGGCATCTAAGTCCAAGGAAGTCATTGTTCCACTGTATTTGGCATTCATCAGACCTATCATTGTGTACAATGCCCCCTTTGGTATGTACCTAACCAGGCATATCCAACAACTGGAAAGTCCACAGAGGTTCCACACTAAAAGAATAGAGGGCATAACTAAAATGTCCTATGCAAACCATCTCAACGTCCGATCCCTGTATTCTGTCTCCTACAAGATTTTGAAAGGAGATGTATGCCTGGAATACAGGGCATTGTCAGACTCCACTTTGATGGACCTCCTGCATATCCACAAAACAAACAGCACCATAATTACCCATTCTAAAGACTTAAACCTTCCCTATGATACAAACTGGCCCTGCTGGAGAGATAGGTATGTATCCCAGAGACTACCCTTTCAATGGAACAGGCTCCCCATCCATGTGAAGCAGAGCTCCTCCCTAACCCAATTCAAGTGCAACTTGGACAACTGGATGGGAAACCGGAAAGTCATCCCTGGTTTGGCACCTATGTCTCTAATGGACACAGATAACCTGTAAATGGTTTACCTCCCCAGAACCATGCTTGCACTTATCAAGAGTATCAGGCCTTGTCAGATATTTGGGATGTATGGCTAGGCTTAAAAAGGCCCTTGTGGTCGTTAGCCAAGTAAACACCTATGAACCTATAAGCAAAACAATAACATATAATAGAATTCTGACATGCATATTGAAAATGAATTCAAGGAATGGTTACAAAAAGTGATAGGGGCATTCCTAGAAATTTGATAATATTGGAGAAGTTTCAAAAGTTATATTGTAGAACATAAAGCAAGTGTGTTCATATTGTAGGATTTCTAGTTGGTATTATAGCAATAAGAAATAACTGGATATCAAATAGTGATTACAGAATACAACTGATGAGGCCAAAAGTAAAACTGAGGGAAAGGAAGAAAGACCTTGCAGATGAAATGAAAGCACCAAGGCACATATTCATGAAGCCTACACTTCACTTTAAGTGCATGTTCTTGATGTGCAGTGGTGAGTGTGCTGCTTGCGATTTATTAAATAGCTCTACATTTCCACAAATCAAAGGTAAGTAGCAAAATATGCTTACGAAGGCATAAGCAGGTGAATAACATGTCAATGAAGAAATTCAATATGGTGGAGAGATTCAGGAATGTATGAAACCCTCATCCACATACCTCACTCCCTTTAGTCCTCAATTCCCTTACTCTTTGGAATGTAGCTATGAAGACACTTAGAAAAAGTGTTGTGGGTTGCTACTGATATCATTAATCTGTATATGTAACAGGCTTTAATAAAAGGTACTGCTGCTGGCAGGTCTCAGCCTAGAATGAATACAATGTTTAGATCAGATTTGATCTATCATGGGCTTCATTATACTGAAATATTAAGGATCCAAATAAAAAGATACATCAGCAAGCAAAGGAGAGTAGTATTGCTGGAAATGAATTTACACTCAAGTCTTAGTGAGTACCTTCATGAAGTAGACCCAGTTTTTCACAAAATCTCACCGAGACGGCACTGATATATAGACTGTATTTTATATAGCATATATCATGGACAGTATGTTAAAAAATAAAAAAAAAATAGCTGGGTGCACAAGACCCAGGATAAAAAAGTTCCCAATCCTGGTAGGTGCACTGGTGCCAGGACTGGAAAAAATGACAGCATATAATTCTCAATGGTGGAAACATTCCTACAATGGAGTTAGGCCAGACCTAGGAGAAGGTTGGCCCCCCTGTGGTAGAAGGAAGTAGTAGCCCACAAAAATCACAAAAACAGGCCAAAAAAGAGCCATAAAGATGAGAGAAGGGACTATTGAGGATAAGAAAGAAATGATATATTGTTACTATTATGCAAGAAGCCCAGAATTTCCAGACAGAAGTTATACAAAAAGATTAAGAGAGAAATTAAAGGAAAGAAAATAATTCCACAAGAAAAGCTGTCAGAAGCTTCAAATAAAAATTTGTGTTCATTAATACAACATATTTATGAGAAATATAATATAGACCAAGAAACCTTGAGCTGTTTGGAAAAAGAAGCGACGGATGAAGTGAAAAAGTATAAAGAACAAAATCTAGAGACTTTTGAAAGGTATATGAGAAATGTGGACATGGGAAAGAGAAGCGAGATTGGATATGATGCTATTTTTATACAAAGGAGAAAGCCAAATTAATCATCACAAAAAAGGCAGCCCCAAAGATATTTAAAGAGAAATGCCGGCATTGGAATCCAGACATGGACAATTTCACAATAAAAAATAAGATCACAAAGAAAAAAGAAGATTAGTAAAGTAGAAGTTAAAAAATAGAGGCTAATGTTATAGAATACCTGCAACATGACGGATTTAGTGTAGAAAGTCTAACAAATGTAATATCACAACAAGACAGAACAATGACCCCCCCCCCCCCCAAGTAAGGAGAACCAGGAGGAGCAGGAGACATCTGAAGAAAAAATATGGACATGAGAAAGAAAGAGAGATTTAATATGGTGCAAAATTTATGCAAAGAACAAACCAAAACTAATCAATACAAAAAAAGCAACACCAAAGATATTTGAAGACAAATACAGGCAAAGGCATCCAGACCTGGAAAATGTTACAATACAAAAAAATAAGGAAACAAAAAAGAAAAGTAGAAAAGAGGATTAGTAATGGAAACATTAAAGAAATAGAAACTAACATTATGGATTACCTGCAAAGTGAAGGATTTAGTGTATAAAATCTAACTTTGATAACATCACAGCAGGATAGACCAGTGGATCCCCAAATTAAGGAGAAACCATTTGAGTTACAAACATTTGATCAGTTGCCATATGAAGATAGTTTGGAGCCTTCCATAGCAAATCAGTGCAAAAGTTCAGTTGGAGTTGTGCAGCAATGGAAGGAAGAGAAAACTATACCAACTCTGATGCAGTCAGTGTTGTGGAGTGATAGGCCAGTGAGTTCCCATATGAAAGAGCAACGGATGACACAGGATGAAACTGAACAGAATGCGACACAGGAAGATGCTCTGTAACTTCCTGTACAATATCCAGAAGAAATGGAGAACAAAGAATGTGCCCTCAGTTTAGAAGAAAATGATCTAAGAGAAGATTTGCTTGATATAATAGAGATGGGCAGACATATCAATGAAGTACACTACAGAAAGTCAATAAAACCCAAAAAGTTATAAGTATGATAAACCAAATGAACACAGTAATTAGGACTGACCATAGAAATTCATGAGATATAACAAAAGTAAATTGGATATATATTACTGTGCAGCTAAATTAATAACAGATAAAGTCTTACCAAAAATACAGGGTAGTAAGGGAAAGGAGGGGGGAGAAATTGAAGCCATCATGGCAGTAGCGAATGGAGAAAACTATAAAGCAATTAACCTAAGAAGTGTCACTGTTAGAAGAGTATAGAAGAGGGAACAGATCAATAAAAATACTCAGAAAGATAGACATGATAAAAGCAATGTGCAGTATCAGAACACATCAGGACCTATTATGCACTATCACAAATAATAAACTAAAAATCTCAGCACAGGCAGAAAAAGATATGCAGATAAATTTAAAGGAAAAGTACATAATAATCACTTTCTTGATGACCCAAAACAGTTTTATGGAAAACTGGGAAACAAGGCAAAAGCAATTTAACACCACCAAAAAAAGAAGAAATAGACACATTCTGGAGAAATATCTATTAAGAAACTGTGGAACATAGGTTCATAGGTTGGTACTAGGCTATCGGCCCTAGGGCCTATACAAGCCTAGCCATAATTCCCTGGCTATTTCTTCCCGCACTATTTACTTCCCTGGACCCCTGTCTAGCAGGGCGATTGATGTGATCCACGGAGTGAATTTCATTTCTCCCATCCAATCATCAAGGTTCCTTTTGAAGAGGGCCAAAGAGGCGCTCTGCTTAACATGTATGGGCAGTCTATTCCAAAGTCTGGGGAGTCTCTGGGTCAGGAACCTATCCCTCCAGCATGCTTTGTTTATTGTGATGACAAGATTTAGATCCCCGGAGCGTGTGGCTCTGAGGGAATGGGATTTCTTTAAGTGTAGCATGTCCAACAGCTCTGGGTTTGACATGGCCTAAAGATGCAAAATGGATAGAAGAAGTAAAAGAAAGAATAAGAAGTTTAAAGGTACAGGATATGAAATGGGATGAAGTAATGGCCAGAGTGATTGAAACAAAGTCAGAAAAGCTCCTAATTGGAAAACCTCAGGTCCAGATGCAGTATCTGATATCTGGCTAAAAATATTAACATCTTTGCATCAAGATTCAGCCACGAGTAAGAACTACTTATATGAACACCCCAAACAGACACCAACCGGGTTTACAACAGGCAAAATGATACTCCTACTTAAGAGTGAACCTGCACATTATCATATATGAACACCCCAAACAGACACCAACCGGGCTAACAACAGGGAAAACGATACTCCTACTTAAGAGTGAACCTGCACATTATCCTTAAAACTATAGACCAATAACTTGCCTTCTGACGATGTATAAACTATACACTGGAATTGATACCGACAGAGTTTATAGTGATTTAGAAGAAAACTCAACAAATGAGTAATAAAAGGAAGTCATATGGAACAAAGGATCATTTGTTGTTAGATAAAGTCATAATGGAGAAATATAAAAAGGGGAAGAATCTAAGTATGGCATGGACAGACTACAAAAAATCATTTGACAGTATCCCACATTCATGGATAAAAGAGTGCTTAAAAATGTATAACATACACTCTACACTGATAAACTACATCACAGCAACCATGAAGCATTGGCAAATCACTTTGCAATTAAGCCTTGATAAAGGACAAATTATTATTCCAGGGATAAAAATCCAAAGAGGGATATTCCAGGGTGACTCTCTGTCACCGCTGCTCTTTTGTTTTGCCCTTGTCTTGCCCTTAACCCTTTAAGCTGTCTACTTAACAGATTAGGTCATGGCTTCAATATGGCAGCCAGACAACAGCAAAGTGTAACACTTCTCATCTTCTTTTTGTGGAAGATTTAAAACTGTAAAGCACCAAGAAAACATCAGTCTGGGACAAGAATGTGATATTAAAGAACTTGAATAAGAGGGAGTGTATAAATATTTGGGAACTGATGAAGGATCAATAAAAAAGCATAAACAAATGCAAATAAAACTTAGCAATATTTTAGATGACTTGACATTTACGACAAAGTCCAAGCTATAAACCAATTTGCTCTTCCTGTCCTAACTTACCATTTTGGAGTGATTGACTGGCCCAAAAGGAGTTGAATAGGTTGGACAGGAAAACAAGAAGGATGCTTCATGCTCGCATTTATAAAAATCACTGCATACCAAGATTATATATTCCCTATTCTGAAGGAGGTATAGACCTCCCTGAAACTGAAACATGTATAGAATGGCAATTGTGGGACTGCATATATATCTGCTGACCTCACAAGACCCAAACATAGTGAAAGTTTTGAAACATGAGCAGAATAAGTCTAAGATGTCTTCCCTGCTTAGTTTAGCAGAAACATATCAGTGTCATGCTGGAATAGAAATCAAACTATAAGTGAATATAAATCATCAGCAACTGAATGTGGCAAAAATAAAAGGAAGAATACAAGGGGAAGGATCAGATGAAAGGGCAAGAAATGTGGAAAATGTATAAATATAGTTGCAAGTATAGAAAACTCTTGGAACAACCTCATGTTGATCAGGATCAAATACAGAAATGTTTAAGGACAGGTGAATTTAAACCAAAAGGTGAAAGTTTAATGTTGGCAGCCCAAGACAGTGGACTACATACACATTGGTTTACAAATTCCATTGAACATGTGGGAGAAACAGACAAATGTAGGTTTTGTAAAAAAACAAATTGGAAACAGTCACACATCTTGTTGCTGGTTGTGATATTCATATGGCAGAAGGACTGTATACTGAAGGGCATAATAATGTGGCAAGACTGTTGCACTGGGGATTCTGCAAACATTATAATATTGAAGTAGCTGAAAAACACTGGAAACATAAGACTCAAAGTGTTATAGAAAATGATGAAGTTTATATCACATGGGGTCACCCATTACTAACAGTTCAAAAACAGATGCTAGAAAAACAGAAATAGTAGTCCATGAAAACCTACACCCAGTGACTAGAATGTCTTATGAACAGAAAGACACAAAGTCATAAAATACCAGGATTTGCAAGCAGAAACAAGGGCGATGTGGAAAAAGGATACCCAGACACCACCAACAGCAGTAGGAGCAATGAGTCTCATAAAAAAGAATTTACAATCATACTTAGATATGTTACCGATTCATGTAACTCCATACAAATTGCAGAAGGAGTCATTACTGGGCACATTGTGGGTGCTGTGAAGAGCACTACTGGCTGACATCAAAGATTGAAACAATACTAATTTCATGAACTTTAATCATACTTTGACTTAGGAATGGGGTCCATTCCCATCATGGTATTAAAAACCCAAAAGGCTTGGAGATATTAAAACAGAGAAAAATATATTAGAGCACTAACAAATGTACAAGGATACCCTAAACAAAAATAGTCAACCTCTGCCTCCCTCACATGAGGCCCCAGGGAAGCTGTGAAGAACTCATACCAGTGGAAACTAAGGTATGTGCACCATTATGTATGCTATCTGCAACATGTAAGGAAGCCTATCTGTTTTCCACATACTCCAGAAGAGAGAGCAGCCACCATGCAACATTTCTGTACCAGAGCATATTTCCTTGAGGTTTTCAGGGCCATAGACTGTACACACATTGAAATAAAAGTGCTACCTGGTGAACAGGGAAGGAAGTACATTAATAGAAAAAGGATATCACTCTATCAACTGTCAGGTAGTCTGTAATATGTGTGCGGGTAATGCTGGTAGTTTTCACAGCTCACACATGTATCACACCTGTGACCTGTATATAAGTCTTCTAAGTGTGACAAGGCAGCTAGAGGAGATGCAAGCTGGAACCTTGGCTAATGACACTCATGAGAAACCAACACAACCCAAATGAATGAGGTTACAATGATGCACATGCTAAAACTAGAAATATTGTAGAGTATATATATATATATATATATAGCTTTTTGAAAACATGGTACCAATGGTTTGATACATCTGGAGGTGGCCTGTAGCATGAACCAGCTTTCTCATAGGTTCATAGCTTCATAGGTAGGTACTAGGCTATCATCCCAAGGGCCTAAGTAAGCTTAGCCAACAAAGTTCCCTGGCTTACGCCAACCCAAGAAAGTTAATTTCCTGTGCCCCTGTCGGGCAGAGCCACAGAAGTGATCTCCAGGGTGTATTTCCTATTTCCCATCCACTCATCAAGATTTTTCTTGAAGAGTGTTAATGAGGAACTTTGCTTGACACAGATGGGTAGCTCATTCCAGAGTATGGGAAGTCTCTGGGACAGGAATCTATCCCTCCAGCAAGTCCTGTTTATTGTGGTGACAAGGTTTAGGTCCCTAGAGTGTGTAGCATTGGGATTTCTTTAGGTGTAGCATGTCCAACAGCTCTGGGTTTGACATAGCTTTATATGTTAGGCAGAGATCACCTTGGAGTAGGGGATATGCTACAGAGTAAAGGTGGAGTTTTTTGAGATGATCAGTGTAGGGCATCTGTTTAAGGCCAGTAATCCTCTTTGTGAGGTACTTCTGTGGCCTTTCCAGCTGCTGAAGATGTCTTGTGAGGCACATTCCAAAAGGGGCATTGTACTCTATAATGGGTCTAATGAGTGTCGAGCAGAGGGGAACAATGACCTCTTTTTTCCTGGATAAGAACACTTTTGTGATGAGGTGTGCCATGTAGAAGGATTTCCTGACTACTGTGGCAATGTGTTTATCAAAGGAGACACTACTGTCCACCTGGGTCCCAAGGTCTCTTATCACACATTTGGTGTTAAGAAGACTGCCGCCTATGTGGTAGTTCATGGGTACAGAGTTTTTACCAAAGGGGATAACAATGCACTTTTTGGCATTGAGCTTGAGGCCATGACTCTGACACCAGGCATTTGTCTCAGTGAAGCCTTTCTGTAGGATGTCCACATCATTTGAGTACTCAACTCAGCCAAAATACTCACAATATTGCCATGTTGCACAATATAATTTTCAGGAAACAGCTGCAACAAGGACACCATGGCTAAAGACTGCAGTTCTCAGCACCAAGACAGAGCCAGCAGAGGCAGATGAGGTGTCTGAGGAAGAACAAGCAGCTGTGAATGATCCTGGCAGATGTCGATATGCACAATATGCTATGGTACTGGTTAAGAAACAGTGGATAGCACACACTCTCACTATCTAACTGAAAACTTAAGAAGCTAAGCACATATAAACAATAACAGTTATACATGTAAGCATACCACTCTTTACTTAACTCATGCAATGGTTGCATTCTGTAACCATCAGACTGAGGCAACCCCAAAAGAGACAACTTGCAGCAGGCGTAGCATTAACCAAGCTAAGTGATGAATGTGTAAAGAAGATATAAAAATTATTATTACCTCATATGCCTGTATTGTGTGTCACCAGTAAGATAAAACATGGCTCAACTATACAGGAAAGTTAGCAATAATTTGTGAGTGATTATAACATAAAAATCTGAAATGTATATAAAAGTGGCTTTTTATAGTACTTGATATGCAGTCTGTACAAGCCAAAGCAGGCCCTTGTCATAACAATGTTAGATCAAAGTTCACAATCATCTACATAGGTACATGAGCAAGCATACTTACGCATCCCTAAGAAACAGAACATATAACATTAATATGCAAAACACAAAACACAAACTAGTGAATATGCCATCCAACTGATTAGTTGCCATAAATATGTAATTAACAAACACATATATTTGGACTGTCCAATACTTTGCATCACACAGACAAGTTGCCCAAGTTAGACACTCCAACGGTCACTGGAGCAATTGTAGCATCAGTTTCACAAGGTGCACAAAATTCAGTACAATACTTGTGATTAAAGCAGGCATCTGTGTAAGCAAGCATTAGCTATCTACTGTCCATAAGACATGGGCAAAAAGAAATATGCAAGGGCAGGGTAAAATTATCATCACTTGCACAGGGTAGTTGGAAGATGTTGCAGGAGGACAAGCCTGACACCAAAGAAGTGTGTGTGTGTGTGTGTGTGTGTGTGTGTGTGTGTGTGTGTGTGTGTGTGTGTGTGTGTGTGTGTGTGTGTGTGTGTGTGTGTGTGTGTGGAAATCAGGTATCAATGATCATATACGTGTGTGTGTTTGTAGATGAGGTGGTTTGGCCAAGATGAGCTGTACCATGTGTGGGTCTGCAGAAACACAATCAAAGCACTTGGGCTAGCACTGCAGCCTGATATCCTGGACAGGTGTGAGCTGTGCATGGTAGAAGATTCAGTTCACTGTCACCCCTCTGACCACATGAACTACCTCTCCCAGGAGCTGCACGGCTAGTTCCATGACCCTGGCTAGACATTGACCTGATACATCAACAGGACTGATGTCTGATGAATCAGCTCTTATCACAATTGCATCCAGGACCATGATCACAAGGTCTACCATGTCTGGGTGTGGACTCCCCAATCTCTGATGGAGCAGTGGAAGTAGTGCCATTACAGGAATGGGATCTGGCAGAGTAATTTTGGTTAGCACCTAACAATGTAGAGGATCTCTGGCCATATGGATGCTGACCCTCCCCCAGCAGACATTCCATTACAAACATTGCAAGATCCAGTGTGTCATTTATCCAGTTCAAGGAGTCACCCACATGGTTCAGACAGTCTAGCACATCAGAATGTACTACTTGCAGTACTCTTGACTATCTCTTCTTAGGCCCTGGTGGAACTCACCTATGCCTCCATGATGGCCCCACATATGCATTGCATGGCACCTACTGACAGACTAACATCAGGGGGATGTCTTAAAGAATGCCTCCTCTGAGCACCTCAACCTACACTCCTATGTGATTCTGCACCCTCATGATAGGTAAGGAGGTACTGTGCCAGCTCTGCAACTGGAGTATTCTCACTACCCAGATCAACTGTGTCAACCTCATCCTGTCTTATCTCAGATGACTCCATGATATGGCTATGCATAGGCATGCTGACTATGTCCAAAGTCTGGATAGTGGATGTGGGAGCCACAAACTCAGTGTCAGACTGACCCCCTGCAAGTCCTGACTGTGCTTTTTAATCACTACCATCATCATCATCAGAGGCTACCAGTACTCCCACATCAGGTAGCAGGAGCTCCACAGTGCTGGTGGGCCAGGTCATCTGTGATAAAGAGCAATAAAACACAACAAAAAGAGAAACATAAGAAAAAAACTCATCAGACCTATGCTGCATAACATTGATTTAAGCAATAATACTTGCAAGTACAATTCAAAAAGGAATTAAGGTAGACTTCAAGATAACTTACATAAATTAATACAAGTAAAAAAAGCTACGTCCATACCATTTGCAAGTGATATTGAAACCTCATTACTAGAGGTGCCTGGAAAGACAAAATGGAGATGTATAGAGTGATCATAAGCAATAAAATTAAGGCAACACATGGAGAACAAACCTATTTATCAATATACAATCTTTTCAAATTATATTTCAATTTTTTTTTCACTGTCTCTCTCTCTCTCTCTCTCTCTCTCTCCCTCCCTTTTTCTCTCCACCCACTTTATCTTTCTCTCTCTCTCTCTCTCTCTCTGCCTCTTTTGCTGTATGTATGTGTGTGTATAAATATATATATATAATATACACACACACACACACACACATATATATATATATATATATATATGTGTGTGTGTGTGTGTGTGTGTGTGTGTGTGTGTGTGTGTGTGTGTGTGTGTGTGTGTGTGCATATATATATATATATATTTTTTTTATATATATATATATATATATATATATATATATAGTATATGTATATGTGTGTAATAAAAAATACAGATGTTGAAGACATATCAGAAATATTCAGAAAAATATTATGTAAAAAACTATTTTCACACTAATATAAATGGAGAAGAAACTGATAGCTTTAAAACATGGCATAAGTTATTTAAAGAAACAAAAACAGATGAACCAATGACAATTATATAGATTAAAGACTAAGAATTAAAATAAAATAATAATGAAGCCCTGGAAAGTGATGGATAAGTTTCTGAAATTTATAAAATATGACTTCAGAATGTTCAGCAAAATAACTGATACAAACAATAGTCCAGTTTGATGAAATAATAAATAGGGAAATCAAAATATCACTGCAAGCACTTTCATCTTCAAAGTGGAGTTCTTCAGGTTATAAATAACAGTAATAAACACATTCATTTTATATAAGCTGCAAGGTAGTCATGAGAGCAAAGTAAGTCATATAATCTAAGTCAGTGAACCACTCCCTTCTATTTAAATACACGTTTCTATAAAATTTAGACCTGGTGCTTGATAAGCATGTAAATTTACTTCACACACACACACACACACACACACACACACACACACACACACACACACACACACACACACACACACACACAGTCTTTCCAATTTAACAGTTCTTTAGCTTTTTTTACCAGAAGGAGAAAAAATACACTTCCAAAATGGCAAATTTAAAATCACTGGCTATACAGCTCATACCAAGCTTTGAAAGTGCATTAATGGCATCCTTATTCCTAATGGCATAGATATGCTCATGAATTCTCTTAGATAGACATTTAAATGCTATGTGTGTATAGAATGCATTGCACTGTAAACAGTAGCCCAATAAATCACATTCTGTTTTTGCAAATGAATACTGTTACTATTCTGTATAATTTCCTTTTAATGGTATTTCTGATTTACCCACCAGCAAATACTGACAATGATTCCAGCTGTCACAAATTTTCATTTCTACCACATTTATTTCATCTTGCTTTCTATTTTGTAGTATTTATTTCAAGTCTCACCCTCTCTTAAAGACAAACCTGGGTCCTTTTTCCAAGGTTTTACTTGTACCAGGAAAATCTTTTAAAATTCTCCAATTATATTTATAACATATGCAATATTCTCTGATTCAGTGTCACTGAGTAACTTATTGGATATTTTTCTGTCTTCTCCAGAATCACTATGATTGCTAGCAGACCATTCACCCTCTAAATGTAAGGCTGATATTTGTTTTTTCCCCCTCTAAAACCTGAGTGTATTCTGCAGTATGTTCTTGGGGTAACCACTGTCAAGTAATCCCTTCTTTGGGTTGTTAGCCTCATGTAAACAATCTGCTTGATTCTGTATTAATCTTGTGGACCTTTAAACATGGCCTTTTATTATATTGCTCTTTACCTGAGCGGTGCATACTGTTGTAGGATGAGTAAGCAATACTAGATGTAGCTTTCCAAGATATAAAGGCCTGCAGAACATTTCCATTTTTCCATAAAAGTAAATCTAAAAAAAAAATAATGTTGGTCAAAATTCAAAGATAATGTCATGTATTCATAGACCTTGCTTAACACAGTAAAAAGACTTCAGAAGATCTTCTATTGGCTATGTCCAAACCATAAAAATGGTAATAAAGTGCTTTAAAATGTAATGTATGACCTATAAGAACCATTAAATATAGCTTCTTCTTGCCAAACTGTATATCTATATATCTATATATATATCTACATATATATATATATATATATATATATATATATATATATATATATATATATATATACACATATATATATATATATATATATATATATATATATATATATACATATATATATATATATATATATATATATTAAAATAACTGGGAGCCATAGACACACCCACAGCTACACCAGTCTTTTGTCTAATGATTTTACCTTCAGACGGCACAAAATTATATGATGGTTCCACATCTAACATTTCTATTAAGCATGGGCACCGTTTACACCTTTAAATTAGACTTCCTCTACAGGTAATGGGATACCATTTCCAACTCCTGATCTTTAGAGCATAATGAATTTAATGACATCTTATCCATAATTACTAAGAAGTCAGAGTCTTTCAGAGTCATATTTTTCATCTTTTCTATAAAGTCAAAGGAGTCTTTAATGTATGAACCAGATTGCTGGACTACTGGATTAATAAACTTTTGAACACATATTACTATGGCTTCAGTCTTAGCCCCTTTACTTGAGACTATGGGCCTTAAGTGGATTAAAAACACCTTGATGACCTTCAGAAGCCCAAAAATATAGGCTGTGCAAGCAGTTTCTATAGTAAGATAAGCCCCTGTGCTCTCACCAATTAAAGCCTCAAGTACCCAGCTTTTGATGAAGGCATCAACTTACCTAAATATTCTCTTGACACCATACATCTTTACTTCACCATAGTAATTTTATTGTTCAAAAAATTGACCATGTTGACAGCATTTCACCAGCTTCTAACAATGCTAATGTGCCCCTCCTTTGTTAACGTTCAGAATTTTAATAATTTCATTCTCCCTCAACTCTACTAGGGCTAAATATTCTTCCTTTGAAATATTGCAGTATCTACTATTAGAAGGCACAGGAAAAAGTTACCAAATCTCTCCTTCATGTACATTCACTAAGTGTGACAACTCTGGAACTAATGGGGGTTGAAAATAAACTGCCCCATCAGATGTGGCCTTACCTTGCTGATGCCACTACAATTTCAATTTGTGAACATGCTCACTCAAAAAATATAAAGACTCCACCACCACTTCACTCCTCTGAGATGGTAAAAATGAGAAGCCTTGCTTCCCATGCTGGCAAAATGTGACTGAATAAATATATAATCCTGAAAGGATTCAAGGAATCAGCAGCCAATGAGCATTCCCTGTTTAATGAAAACACATTGGAAGTGCTGTTCATTATCTCCTTGTTCCAATGTAACCTACTGCACTCTCAGTGGCTGCTACTTCAGCCCATGTCCTTTGACCATTTTCTCCCTGCTGGAACACTTGTCAATGTTGTGTGTTCTTCCCTGAAGGATTTTGATTCTCCATTGCATTCACCTCCTGAAAATGACATGAAACATGCTGTAGTGTCTACCCTTTTGCTGTTTGCTGGGCTAAACACAGAAAGCTTCTGGGTTTTTCCATTAATATTTTTGGGAAAAAAATAGCCTCATTCTCTGTTTGTTATTTTATTTCTCAAGTTATGGATTCCACTGTTATCATTTTATTCTGTTCAACAAAGTGAGGATTATCACCTCCTTGTTGACTTATGCATTATCAGTTCAATCTCTCACATTTTTTTTTCAATTTGTTTTGCTTTCTGTGTTTTATTTTCTTTCAGCATTTTACTTTTAGTCATTTCCAGTTTGGATTCAATTAACATTTCCATGTACATATGCCCAGTCTTTAAATTAAGGGCTTTCCAGTCATTCATGAATTGAGCAAGATAATTAGCACCTGTAGGAAACCTTAAAACTCAAAGTTCTCACAGCACCCTTTAAGCCAACACCCTCTGTTCAAAAAATAAATGATCCCACTGCAGTCACATGATTTTAAGCAAGTAATTTTCTAATCTCAATAACTGTTTATGTGAGGGGGAGAATTACTGCATCACATGTACTGCTTATCCCCCAAATGAGTTCTCTGTCAGCTATACAACCCCTTGCAAAACATTATCCATATTTACATTCCTTACCCCTATTTGCTGTTGAGTTACAGGAACATTTTAATTATAAGATGGAATATACAATCCTCCATTATTCTGAAAAAATGACATACAAATATTTCAGTCAGTGTGAGCCCAGTCAGAACACTTATGTCTGACTCGTGTTATGTGAAGATCTTGGTGCAGCCATAATATTCAAGTATGTAAAAACAAGCCACTATCAAGAAAACTACCAGTTCAATTGTTGTAATTATAATAATCCACAAAATAAATTTGACAAAGATTTGGGATGCATCATTAGGATTTAAAGGCCCATTGGTCACTAGTCTAGTAAACACCTTTGAGCATATAAACTTATAAAAGATACACATCATGATTCCTATTTAATAAAATAATAAATGTATAAAAACATAATATAGTAAGTGCTTTCATCCTCCAAGTAGACTTCTTCAGACTGTGACAAACACTAACAAATGCAATCATTTTATACAAGATGCAAGGTAGCCATGTGAACAAAATAATGATATGAATAAAGTAGGTCATATGGCCAGAGTCAACGAGCCACCTTCTTCTTTTTAAATGAACCTTAAAGTTTTCCATGTCACCTAGACTTGACACGTGGCCAGCATTTAATTATACTTGTTACACATTCTCTTTCTAGTCTAACAATTCTTTAGATTCTTTGCAATAGGAATAAAGAAAAAAAACTCTTCTTAAATGACAAATTTAAAATTTCTGGCTGTATAATCCATGCCATGCTTTGAAAGTGCATTATTTTCATTCTGATTTCTAAGACTATACATATGCATATACATTCTCTTTGATAGACATTTAGATGCTCTGCCTATACATGGCAGGCAACATAAGTCACATTTCTGATTATACAAGTTAATGCTTTTAGTGTTCTGTATAATTATCTCATAAACAATTTATCTGACTTTCCCACCCTGAAATATTTACACACATTTTTCCCATTATTTCTTTTATCTTCTAAACCATTTTGTAAAAATTATTTCAGGGTTCTGCCTCTCTTAAAGACAAACCCGAGTGTCTCCCCAGCATTGTATCTGGACCAGGAAATCCTTTAAAAATTCTGCAAATATCATGGACAGATATAGCTATTCTTAAGAATTACTACAACTGTTAGCAGACCGCTTATCATCCCAAAAAGTTCCTCTCTAAAAATCTGTGTTCATTCTATATCTACAAAGATGCTATAGTACGCTCATCCTACAAGATCACAATTATCTAGGTATAGATTAAGCTTTCCGTTCCATCCATTGGACATACCTTTATAAAGTTCTAACTAGTTTTATATTTCAAAATAAATGTATGCACTTGGCTGAACCTTTATTCAGTAAATCATTCTTATACATTAAACTGTGCTCACATATTTCCAATCAAATTAAACTAAATAAAAAAAAAACAATGCAATGCTGTCCATTATTGCCATCAGTATTTAACATAGAGTATTAACTGTTTTGAAAATTTTATTGGAACTGAAAATAATATTGAGGGCTTTTCTATTAAAAACACTATACACTAAAATTTTAATTGCTTGTTGACATCATTTTACTTACAGTATGCAATATAGATTTTTTCATTACATAAAATCATTGACAGAAACTGGAAGTTGCACCAAGTCTTTAATTTAATCAATCTAAAAATAATTCCATATTAATCAACTAAGATGTGAAAGGAATGTAAAAAACATATACCTGAAGTTAAATGGGATATCAATAATATTTTTCATCTAGGTGTTTTTTCATAAAAATATAAATATATTAATATAGCTAATTGTAAGTCAATAATAATAAAAAATAAAATATTTCTTAATGAATGGAATACATATTTCTACTGAAAATAAAAAAGACAGGAATGATTATTTTACTAAAATAGTATATCTAATACAAACTATTTCTATATTAGGAATCATAGAATTAAAAATAATAGCATATATATATATATATATATATATATATATATATAGATTTTTATGGTTTCCCAATAAACTAAGAATTGTATTTAAGCATATTAGGAATTAGGAGGTAGAGAAAATTTGGTTCCGTGGCATAGAAGTATGTTCTATAGCTTCTAATCTTAAAACCAGAATTACATGGTTAAATAACAAATATGCATCTAACTGGAAAACATTATGTAGAACAATTTGACCTTTAACAATAAAAATAAAATTACTCAACAATTAGAAGTATAAGTAACTTTCTAACTTGTATAATAAAATATGTGTAAAATAGCAGCAAATTAACATACTCTAGTTGTAGCAATAACAATATTAACATGTTTAGAAAATGCATATATAAGATACCACACATTAAAGGACATATTTATCTGTGTCAATAACTTTCAATGCATTATGTTATAGAAAAATAATTTTTAAAATTCTCACAGTTGAAAAAAAATATTTGATATACTGACATCAAATTTTAAAAGATGCAAAAGTGTTTAATATAGCAATAACCCATGCCTGGGTGTTGGTAATGCTGGATTTACCCACAGTTGGTGTAGTTTGGTCATGAGGGCAAAGCCCGAGTGGCCAAACAAAGCCAACCGTGGGTAAATCCAGCATTACCCACACCTAGAAGTGGGTTATTGCTATTATACAATGACATTATTTAAGAAAAAAATTAATTACTTTTCTTAAATAATGGCATTGTATAATGCCTCCTTGCTGCCCTTCCGCAGCTGTCTGGTATTCTGCGGCAGTTCTGATGTACTGCGCATGCATATGCCTACGCAGTACATCAGAGCTGTGGGCAAAAGCATTGTAGAAGGCAAGATCTCCGTTGCTTTTTACAAACTGTTTCGCTATGTTAAATGGGTTTAACATAGCGAGACAGCTTTAAAATAAGCAACGGAATCTCCGTTGCTTATTTTAAAGCTGTCTCGCTATGTTAAACCCATTTAACATAACGAGACAGTTTTGAAAAAAGCAACGGAGAAAGCAAGATCTCCGTCGCTTTTTACAAACTGTTTCACTATGTTAAATGGGTTTAACATAGCGAGACAGCTTAAAAAAAGCAACGGAGAATCTCTGTTGCTTATTTTAAAGCTGTCTCGCTATGTTAAACCCATTTAACATAGCGAGACAGTTTTAAAAAAAAGCAATGAAGAAAGCAAGGTCTCCGTTGCTTTTTACAAACTGTTTAGCTATGTTAAATGGGTTTAACATAGCAAGACAGCTTTAAAAAAAGCAACAGAGAATCTCCATTGCTTTTTTTAAAGCTGTCTCGCTATGTTAAACTCGTTTAACATAGCAAGACAGTATTGCTGTAAGAGTTATAGTAATGGAAAAAGTCTGGGCGACCGGACCTTTTTCCATTAGTATAACTCAGATTTGCAATGTACATGCTGACCAATCAGCGTGCATGTTTTTGAATATTAATGGGGGGTCGTTGTATAATTCAAATTTAATAATAACAAAGACATTAATCTAGGTGATTGCCTTAAAATCCAAAGTCCTAGACAATTCATTAGTACTAAAATTAATCAAAAGTCTAATATAGTTACAGGAACTTACCCTCCAATATTAGATTTAATTAAGAATAATTTGATGGAAAGTGATTCAAGCAAATCATATCTGTCAAATTTAAATTAAATAATAAAACAACTAACACAGTTAATAAATCTTAATGGGGATGTGTAAAACTAATTATACAAACTAAAGTGATACTAATAAATATAACTATTAAAATATTGTCATTAGATAGAATGCAATTTTCCTAGAAACTCTTACATAATCAAGTCACAAAACATAAACCATCAACCACTTCCATCATTGTCATATTTTGTCATAAAGTTCCACCTTCGGTATGCTTTGTAATACTCAGTGGCAAAACAGATAGCACATGCACCTTTACAGAAGGCTATGGATTCTATTCCCACACCAAGTAAATGGACTGCTGATGCTGAAGTACAGCATAAGGGGAGTAACAAGAATTGGGCCTTGACATAGGAGCATATTCTATACCATATAACAAAATCAAGAAGAACAACTATAAGGTATCCAGACAGCCACTCAGCAGGTACTCGTAACAACAGTTTATTGGGTTCTCAATAAAACCACACTGAAAACATGATAGTCCACAGATTGTCTGTGGACTATCGTGTTTTGAGTGTGGTTTTATTGAGAACCCAATAAACTGTCGTTACGAGTACCTGCTGAGTGGTTGTCTGGATACCTTATATTTGTTCTTCTTGGTTTGTGGTTCCTTTGGACAGACCATATAACAAAATGCCAAAATCTGGAAAGTCAAAAGGGGGAAAGTATTTGTATTAGTCCTCTCTGCTGATGTTAAGGACCATTTGGGGTGATTTATTTATTTATTATTTATTTCATTTTACATTTGTTGACTGGGATAGTCCGACCGGATACATATCCATTTTCAGCGGAGGCCCGGGGAGAAAAGCTCCAACATACATACATAGAGAAAAAGCTTATTGTTTCCAGATTCATTCAAGCCAGCTAGTTATACAGATACATTAAAAATGCTAATAATAGGTTTATTACATAAATACTACCTCTTAGCGAGGTTCTAAGTTACATACAATGGGTAGATATTTACATATTTACAAATGGTATACTTTTTGATAGAGATGTCTTTGTGCAGACAGAGACAGTCAACCAAGTAAGGAGTTGATTCCAGAAGGGTTTTAGCATAAACTTTTAGAGGAGAGGGCTAGCAGGGCTAGTGCAGGGACATAGCCATTGTGCTTTGTAGTGGAGTTTAAGTCTTCTCTTGAATTGGGATAAGGAGGTCGTGAGAGTAAGGTGAGCAGGGAGGGAGTTCCATATCTTACAGACGGCATTAGCAAATAGGGAGTTTTGAGCGGAGTTATTCACTTTCACTGTTTGGATGAGCAGTCTATTTGAAGAGTGGAGTGAGCCGAGATTACTATATGGGATGATTATATTATCTAGTGCAGGAGTGTCACCCGGTTGTTTGAGAATTTTATAAGCTTCTATAAGCTGATTCAGTTGTAGAATGCTCTGTAGTTCAATCCAGCCTAACTCTTTTAGATTAAGGCAGTGGTGTGTCCTATAATTTGTGCCAGTGGCAAATCTAGCAATGTTGTTATAGCAGCTGGAACGTTTACTAAGGTTAGCTTTGCTAAGATTAGTAAGCATTGGTGAGGCATAAAGAAGGGTAGAGACAAGATGAGAATGGGCAATAACTACTCTAGTTTGAGGAGTTAGGAAGTATTTTATTTTATAGAGTGACCCAAGTTTTTTATTGATTGATTTAATGGTTTGATTTACATGTGAATCAAATCTCAGACTATCATCAACTATCACTCCTAGGAGTTTAGTATCGGAGTCAGGTAAAATGATAGTTCCATTATTTGATATAATGGTAAAAGTTACTGCTGGGGATTTGTGGGGGGGGGGGAGTAATAGTTTAGTTTTTTCGGGTTTAAGATCAGGCACCTATGTTTATGTAATTAAGTGAACTACAAGACAAAACAAAGTGAAAAGTGAAGACCTGATTACGTATATCACATAAAAGTGCTAAAGCCATGGATGGAAGCTGAAACTTCTGTAGCAAGTCTGTGCGATGAAATTGATGGCAATAATATGGTGCTAGGAAACACTGTTCCAGCTGTTCAAAGAGATGAGGCCCATAAATAAGAAGTGAAAGAATAAAGATGTTTTTAAGATCTACCTTTTAAAGAAACATAATTCTGTTTCATATAAAAAGTACCACTGTAAAAGATAAACATAAAATCAAAGTATTGGAATCACAAAGAAAGACGGTAATTGAAAACAGGAGAAAGATGCCTAAATTGGGAGTTACTAGGACTCTGATTGTCATTGTCACCAGGCTGAATGAGTCCTCAAGATTTTGCATTGCTTTCTGGAAACTGAATTAGGTGTCAAAGTTTGACATATGCCAAGGTGCTGGAGTAGATGAGCTCATGTAAAGTCTATAAAATACACATTTTTTGATCACTATAGATGTCACCATGGGGAATTTGGGACAGGTGACATGGCATAAATAATACATGGGATATCTAGGTACCATGACCCATCCTGAATAGTATGGAATTGGAAGATTCTGTGCCATGGAGGGACATTGTAGAACAATGGCTGTTAATTTTTAATATATATTTTTTTCTGGCAAAGTATTTTTTTAAAACACAGTTTCTTATGTAACTGACTATTTGAATGCATGTTTATATACTAGGAATTGCGAATTTGGCTTCTGATATTGTTTTACCTGGGAGAATATACCTGCCATTAAGTGAGATCACACAACAGCAGATACTGTTTCTAATAGCCTGTTGTAATGAGGCAGACAGCCATAACCTAACAGGTTGGAGGCATTTGCCTCTCACTGCAGAGGTAGTTTTGTTTGGAAGAGGAAACTGTATCTCAGTGTGGAGAGAGTTAATGTTGGAAGAGGTGCATGTCTCCCTTTGCAAAGGGAGATTTTTTTCAGGAGTGGAGACTCTTGGTGTTTGTCAATTAAAAGATTTCCTAAAGGAATACTGACTGTGGATTACAGGGAAAATTACCTAAGGATCCAAGTAATAAAATACTAGGACTTTAGCAAAGACTATCTAAGCAGTCTGCTGGAGTTGGAAATCTGAATGGAATGTGTGACTGCCTTTTCTCACTACATATATCTATCATATAAAGAGGGAATGCACAAAGGATTGAATATTCATTTATGTGAATCATATATAGTTGAATTTAGTTTTATATAGTGTAGATAAATAAGAATGTGTAAGAAAATTAATGCTGGAATGAAATAATGAAGGTGATGAAGGTGTGCAAGACTGTGTTAGAGCAGCTGGTGTGTATATGCAAATGTTCACAGGTTAAGGTTAGGTAAGGGGACAAATTCTGTGCTGTGAGTGTTTTTATTTGTGAGTGTCTTGTGTGCTTTTGTCATGTGTAATGATACTGTTAGGGAAGGGCTTTTAGTAACATTATGTGTAGGGTTCAGATTTGGACAGGGGGTAGGATTAAGGGTAAGCATAGCCTTCTGTATCACCTTACTCATGCATGCTAACCCCAGCTGTAATCAGTACCCTATCACTGCACCTAATCCTAAACATTCACATGATGTTACTAAAACTGCTTTCACCAAGAGTATCACCAAGATGACAATTGATCTTGATTTTGTAGCTGGAGTTTACTGATACAAGGAAGTATTCAGTGTTTTGTGATTCACTCTTATGGCATGGATGAAATAAGTGAAGTTATATGCCTTTAACACCGTAAAATAGTTAATCAGATTATGGTTACTTAAGGTAATTCAGTGTTTTGTGATTCCATATTTTTTATTCTATCATTTGAGATTCTCTCTTTTGAATTTCATCATTTCAGAACAGAATTATATCTTATATAATTGCATTCAATTTGGCCGAACATTCAAAATATCAAACATTCTTTTGTCAGTTTAAGAGACTGAAGTCTCTTAATACTAGCTTTTTCATGTGCAAGATTGCGTATAGAAATGAATATATATGGGTATAAGACATCTGGAATGTGTAAATGTAAGTAAAAGCGTTGCTGTGATGAAATAAGTGACGTTATATGCGTTTAACACCGTAAAATAATTAATCAGATTATGGTTACTTAAGGTAATTAATAATACTGATGTGCAGGATAAATTAATATGTATGCAACAAAACAAAGAGTTCTTGCAAAAAAAAAATAGTAGGTATGCCATCTCTCTGTCAGTCTGGGACCCAGTGAAAGAGTGAGATCAGGAGCTGCAAATCACAAATATTTGAAAAATTAAGGGTAATTGTCAACTGACTATAGTGAGCACCAAACATTGCTTTTAATGTGCAATGACTGTACCTCTGCTACTTAAAGATATTAATTATCAGGCAGCTGATACTCATATTAAGGGGAATATTCCACAGGACTGCAACTTTGGACTTTGGATATATTTACTTTATTCATACTCTTATTCTTACTGCTCCAAATGTCACCAGGAACCTATCCATCTACAGCCTGACTCACCAACCATCCAATTATATTAATTCCTCTGTCTCTCTTTGCCTTTCGTTTTTATCATTCATAGCAGACCTACAGCATATAATACAGGAATTTGAAGAAGCTCTGTTACTAAGATGCTTTATGTCTTAATTAATTTGTAGTAAGCATGTTTCTGATGCTGTCCAACACCTACACCCACATATTTCTCTGTGTGTTGCTTCTTGTTTTGGCAGAATAGTCCCAGTATTATTTATCGACTTAGTCCCAGCATGCTCCATGCTATAGATTTGGCCTTAGTTCATCACTCTTGATTTTTCAGTTGTATAGCTTTGAGTAAATCACTTAACCAGACAACCCCTATTTGCTACACCTGAAAAGAGATATTTGTGTCAGAAAGATTTACTTGCTTTTATTTATTTATTTAACCTTTGTTGGCCAGAGTACTGTACTTATCAAAAATGGCCAATTTCAGTGTCAGCCCAGTAAAAAAAAGTAGAGTGTTATCAGGTTAAAGTATAGTACATGTAAAGTAGACTTCAGAGAGAAAAAAATCATATATAATTATATACAGTATAATACAACACACAAATGATTAATATAACATTTTATATAAATGGCAGCACTGTTTTTTCCTGATTATTCAGCATTCATGAAATAATGTATGGTAACAGAAAGCACAATGCATATATTATCCTGATATCGCAATGTATTTCTTTGTGGACAAAGCAGTTGTATTAGGAGGAATTTCTAAACTGATGTGTTTGTGTTTAGCTAATTGTTGCTTTAGCCTGATATCTCAATATATTTATTTGTGGACACAGCAGTTCGATTAGGGACAATTTCAAAGCTTTATTCAATAAAAATTATGTATTTATGTTCAACTAATTCTTATTTTAATCCTCTAGTTAGCATTGCTAAAGCTATGAGAGGCCTGAAATCATATTGTGAATTGCCTTCAGGTGGAAAAGTTTAGACATAAAATTTTTTTGCCATTTCAAATTTATGAGGAACTCATACCCTGCTTCATCGTGTAGACACATACCTCTACCACTCATATGGGTATGGTAGAAGCATTTCCATTAGACAGGCCCATGCAGAAACGGATCCCTATATAAAATACTGTATTTTTATTAACTGTCACACCTAGACTACCTGAAAGAACACCATATCTGCATATCTGCATATATTTGCATATCTGTGATGTTAAAGTGAAGCATTACACCAGACTAGATCAGTTCCCTTTTTCTAGGCATAACGTGTCTTACTTAGCTTTCCTGTATTCCTGTGCTTTTTTATTTTCCCAGATGTTTAAAAGCTCATTTTAATTGGTTTCTGGCATATTCCATCCCTGTATTTCAACTGTACTGTTCTCTGTCTGTCTTTTCACTTTCTCCATGTCTTGCTTTCCTATCATTTATCTGACGTTTATCACAGGTGCAAGTTAACATCTGTCAGTGCACCTACTTCTTTTTATCTCATGTTCATGCATGACCTTGCTAGTGTGGTAAATGTATAAAATAAAAGGAAATGGCAAACAGGTAGTTCTGGGCACAAGACAAAGTTAGCAAACAAACAAAAAATGGAAGCCACAGATTGATAAGCAGAAACGTTATCACAGCAGAACAAAAACAGTACCTCATACAAAAAAAAGGATTGTGGTCATATAATCTTTTATATCAAATACTTAGTCAAAGTGTTAAAATATCCCATATCATCAATGCAAGCTAAATAGTAAAGCTGTCAAATGGTTCGCTTAATAAGAGAATCTTAATCTTAAAGAGAATAAGTGAAACTCAATCCCCGGTATACACTCTATCTGCAGAGTTAAAATCCCACGCTCTTCCTTATATCCTGTGACTGCCCAAATACAACAACTTCTGTTGTTACCATAAGTGAGCTAAAGAACTCTGAATTTAAACATATGCACACTTGTGGACTCCTTTACATGTTTTTGAAATATATTTCTTGGTATATTTCTGCATGTATCTGATGAATGTTCAAATAGTCGTGTTTTGAACTTTAGGTAGCCCTTTTCATGTAAAGAGCTTGATGTGGTATTTTCTTTTTTTCAAATATAATACGCACAGTGTAACAATTGCTGTAAGATGTTTGCTTGTTTGCCTCTTAAGTTATAGGATATGTAAAATTGAGGAATTAATATGTATATGTTATTTATAAGTGTGAAGTCTATATGATGCTGCACACTCATAGCTGCATGTCTCTATACTTAATGTGCGATCTGACAGAACTGTCATCATTTTTTGCAACAGAAAAAAAATCAGTTTGTGTTTGAATAATCTGACTTTGGTGTGACTGCTGCAGCATTTTCTGAAGAATATTGTTAAAGTCCTAAGTTTCTTTGTACGGTGATGATACCCACTGCTAAAACCTTGGGTATACATAAGGAATATTTTGTTTGATTGTCATTTACCCTAGAAATGTTTATTTGAAATCCTACTTTAATTAGTTCAAATGTGTAGGATTTCAGACGACACTATTAATTATTTTATCAAATTCACACACATCCAGAGCTGTATTAGAGATAAGATGTGAAGAATGACACGTCCATAATGTAATCCCAGTGTTTAAATACTGTGGTCACAGACTACCAGCATACAAAGCAACACTTCACTTAACATATTTGCATGGATTTATAAATTCAATTTGCATGCTGTATCATTAAACATTGTAATAGCCAAAAAATTAACAATATTTAGAATATAAAGCATACTAAAGAACAGAATAGTGCTGGGTTTTGCAGATAACTAACACATGACAAATCATCTGTGATTCTATTCTATGCAATAAATATTTATGTTTGGGTTGTTTAGACAGTGTGGTTTTAACACTTTTGGAAAAGTATGTGGTGCAAAAAGTGATATGATTGCATTGTTTTCTGTGCTGTTTTTAAGTTTAAGTAATAAAATATTTGCTTCTGAGATCTGTGAATTCCTGAGCAGATTTTTTTGCTGGTATGATGACCAAACAGATTTATACACTATAAAATTTTGAAAGGCTATTACATTCTGAGATTCAGAGAAGGGCTTATGATTGAGCCAAAAAATGAAGTACAGTTTGTCATATAGTCAGTACCATTACAGTAATGCCTTGCCTTCTTAGGTTTTGACCATGACACTTAAAACCAAAATCTGAGGACCAGAAGCCCAAAATCAGTTATTGTACATTTGGACTGTCTTTCTGTTGTTATCTTTACTTTCTTTCTTGTGTCTTACATTGAATGGTAGCTACTGGAATGCCATGTTGTTGGTTTCATACTTGTTAGAGTAAAAGAAAATACATGTTTAATTTACATGTGTTATACTTTTAGTTGGATAGGAGCCTTTTCCTTTGAGCTATCCTCCAAAGCCCCAGCCTTTATAACTGTGACTCCAAATGACCATCTTCTGCTCAGCTCATTCATGAAAGTCCCAGTTGTTAGGATTAAAGAATGAGGAAGCCTATTTTGTTTATATAAACCAAGGAGGAAATGTGCCTCCATTTTAGAAAAAGACTACTGCATATCTTGTATTTTAATGAGTGAAATGGTTATTTTGACTTATTCAATAGAGACGTTGAACAGGTAAATGACACGATTGTGTACAATTCACGTGTACACAAAAAGAGAGAATGTGAATGATCTGACACGTAGTAAACAGTTACATGAAAAAATTAACTGGTCTAAACAGACTCAGTCAGATACACTGGGGTGAGTCACAAAGGAAGGTATTCCTAGCTTGTAAAATGTATTTTGCTGTCCAGTCCAAAGTGACAGTCTAGTAGAGTTACTGGAAGATTAAGACTGGTCTGACACTGGCTATCTAAAGTGGATGTAAGGAGTCAGACATAAATTGTATGCCACTCACTCTACCAGCATTTTACAGGAGCTCTTAGCAACATGGTGCATTTTTATGCATTCATTGGATTGCTTAAGAACATAGCATACCTTGCAACTGCAGGGTTGTGATTTGGATAGAGGAAGTAAGTTTGTGTTGTGATTCTGGATTTTTGTGCCTATAATCTTACTGCCTCCCCTCCATCCCTACCTTCCCTCTTAGTCCCCTCCTCAATGCTTTGCCCTCTCTAATGTTTCTATGGATAATCTACCACCTATCGCAACAGACAAATCTATGGGCATAGAATCCTCTATGTGAAGTACGAGAGGGATCCGGAGAGTAGTCAGTACTTGCAATCTGCTGCCTGTACCTCTGCTTCCCCCTGTGTCCTTCCTGTACAGGATGCCTCCCTCTCATTTTCCTGCCATGATCTTGTGGCTCCCAATAACTATTGATCTCAGGTGAGATGATCTCTAACTCCCCTACTGTCTGCTCATACATTTTCCTAAGAAATACTCTAAATAGCAAACAGGAACACCACGACGGAAGGTAAAATAGATCCTTTATTTACGAATCCAAGTCCTGGTACCTCGGATTTTCGCCTTCAATGGAACAATTTATCATTCAAAAACCTTCTCTTTAAATACAGCAGCAATTAATTCATCAGCCAACCCCCTTTATTCATCAATTAAGCTAATTAATCCATATGCACTAAGAACAGCATCAATACATTACTTAAATCAAAACTGCATCTTACAAAAACACTTCAAATGCATAGCCCCTAGTGCAAAAAATCTTATACAATGTCAGCTATTTAACTATTATTAATTTTTTGTTATATTATGGTGTATGCATTGTTATATCCACTAATCTATTTATTCATTTATGTATTCATACAGCTGACATTGTATAAGATTTTTTGCACTAGGGACTATGCATTAAAAAGTTTTTTTTAAGATGCAGTTTTGATAATGTATGTATATTATGCTGTTCTTAGTGCATATGGAATTAGCTTAATTTTTTATAAAAGGGGGTTGGCTGATGAATTAATTGCTGCTGTATTTAAAGAGAAGGTGTGTAAATGATAAAGTGTTCCATTGAAGGATTTGATTCGTACCAGGAAGACCCATTATTTCAGGAGTTGGTTCATATATTGAAAGAACTAATAACTTTCTTGATTTCCATTTTAAATCTTATTTACCCAAAATTATTTCACATATTAAAAATACTAAAGATGTTTGTGATAAATTGCGGGGAATGGTATGGGACAGGGAATTTTATTGGGCAACTGTGGACATCTCCTCATTGTACACCAATATTGACAAGCAGTGGGGCTTGGAAGCAATGAAAAGGGTGATGGGAGAAGGACCCAGAACTTCATTTTGTTATCATTGTTAGAATATAGCCTCACACATAATTATGTTGTATGGAAGAAGGAATTTTACCTTCAGGTCAAGGGAACAGCTATGGGTGCAGCCTTTGCTCCGAGTTATGCAATCATATATATGGGGGAATTTGAAAAAGAATTTATGTTTCAAAATAGCTTTTTCATTAACAATGTTATTTTTTATAAAAGATACATTGATGGCCTCATCTTTGTATGTAGAGGAAGGCCATCCCAGTTTGATGGTTTTATACAGGATTTGAATTCAAATTCTCATGGGCTTAATTTTGTATTTGAACATTCAGAGCAAAAAAATTCCTTTCTGGATGTTGAATTTTATGTTGGGAAAGATCACAAGGTGCAGTTTAGACCATTTAGGAAGGAAACTCCTGTGAATAATTTTTTGCATGCAAGTAGCATGCATCCTCCACATTTAATCAGGGCATTACCTGAAGGGGAACTCAAGAGGATTCTCAGAAATACTTCTGATCCAAAATTATGGGATGAAACACTTAATGAAGTATTCCTTAGACTTTTTGATAGAGGTTATTCAGAAAGAACATTGTTAGCCATTAAAGCTCGTTTATGTGGTGGAGGGATGGTTAATGCAGGCAAGGGCTGTTATAGATCAAGTCCAGTTGAAAATTATGAAAGGTTGTTCTTCTTCTCTAGATATTCAGATTTTTTACTAGTAGTTGAGAAGATTGTTAGGCAGTTTTGGCATTTAGTCTGTGAAGATGTGACACTGGGATGTTTATTTCCCAATCGTGTCACTTTTTCTTATAAAAGATTCAACAATTTGAAAGAAGTCAAAAGTTATATTATTTGACGTATGGTTTAAATGTTGGCATGGAAAATGTTCAGTGTGTCATTTGGTTAGAAATTTAGATGGTAAGAAAATTAATGGAAAAAAATATCAAGCATTTGAAAGATTTAACTGTCTGTCACATGGGGTGGTTTATATTTTAGGTTGTGACTGTGCCAAACCATTATGGTATATTGGTCAGACTACCAGGAAAATCAAAATTTGTATTTTGGAACATTTGGGAGACGTGAGAAGGAGTAATCTGGACAGTCCTGTTGCTTCATATTTTATTGGTGTCCACAATAGTTGCACAGATGGGTTTATTTTCAGCGTTTTGGCTAGACCACACTTTAAAGCGGGCAATTTCAAAGCTGAACTTAATAAACTGGAATTTAAGATGATTTAAAATTATCATACATTACATCCAAGGGGCATGAATTTGGACATGGGTATAATTTGAAAAATTCAAAAATTTAATTTTTCAGTATGAATTATGCTATTACACATTACATTAGGGTGAATTGGTAAATAGGTTTTGCATTAGGAATGATATGTTTGTTTGTAATGTTAAAAAGTTTTCATTGTATGGCAAGGCATATTGTTAAATTTTTGTTATATTAGGGTGTATGCATTGTTATATCCACTGATCTATTTATTCATTTATTTATTCATATAGCTGACATTGTATAAGATTTTTTGCATAGGGACTATGCATTTGAAGTGTTTTTGTAAGATGCAGTTTTGATTTAAGTAATGTATTGATGCTGTTCTTATTGCATGTGGATTAATTAGCTTAATTGATTAATAAAGGGGGTTGGCTGATGAATTAATTGCTGCTGTATTTAAAGAGAAGGTTTTTGAATGATAAATTGTTCCATTGAAGGCCAAAAGCTGAGGTACCAGGACTTGGATTCATAAATAAAGGATCTATTTTACCTTCCATGGTGGTGTTCCTGTTTGCTATTTAGAGTATTTCTTTGGTTCATGTTTATGCTTGTTATCATAGCTTTTCCTCTCAGTTCTATGGATATTTCTGGTACCTTTCCTCTGAATTTCTTCCAAAAGAATGATGTCCATTTCCTTGTATGCTCTCCATGCTCTGACCAGAAGCCTGCAAAATAGAGGCATTATTTATTTTGGTTCATATGTAAGTATAACACTAATGGCCATTGCAGGCCATTTAAAGTCTAGCCAATTTCCCAACAAATGTGAGGAATCAAACCCTGTACCTTGTGTCTGTGAGGTAAACACCTTAACCATTATGCCAACTCCCAACCCAAAAACTCTACTTGCATCAAAATTATATCACCTGATGGGATTCAAACCCACAATCCCAGGTTTAGGAGGCCAATGCCTTATCCATTAGGCCACTTGGTGATGACGTTGCTTCTGACCTGTAGCCTCCTGTGTGCATAACCATGCATTCTGTTTGTTGCTGCCATTTCCCTCTCACTCTGTTCTCAGTTTTCTAGTTCATCTTTGATTAACACTCAAGATAACTTTTCAGTCCTTGCCAACAGTTTCACTTCCCCAGCTGATTCTTTACATGACCATTATTGGAGCTCAACTGTGTAGTATTTTGATTTTTTTTTATATTGGACAAGGACACTGAACACTTCCTGACCCTGGACAGACCTATGTAGAACTTCACTAGTCATTTCTCAAATTCCTGGCATCATCTATCACACCTCAGCCATCTCTGTTCTACCATTCAGCCATAGATAATTCTTTTTCTCAGTCCTGGTTCTATAACAGTTGTACTCTAGGATTTCTATCAGCCTCCTTTATGTGAATACATCAAAAGCCTTGTTAAAGTTGATATAAACCTTGTCTACTGGTATTTTTTCTCAAGTTCACCTGTAACCCAATAAAACTGGTTCAGCTCTGAATAACAGCTTCTTCTGGTTATTAACTCATTCTAAATGTTATCATGAAGATTTTTGTCTTCTGGAAATGCTACCATCTTTCCCTTGACATTTTTTCTTAGAGTTTTCCTTGCACTTCTTTTAAGCTACTAGACTAATTGTTACCCAAATGTTTTTCCTCCTCCTCCACTTGTACAAGGGTGACACACTTAATGTGCTCATATCATTACTGCTGGATTTACTGCACATCAGCATGTCAAATGGCATCAGAAATTCTTGGTCTAGGGATCTAAACCTCTTCTGCAACATCAACAGAATGGTTTGGAGGGATAGGTATATCTCACAGGGGATGCAGCAAGTAAGGTTTACTGCTTTAATTATCTTTAGTTAAAATTTTAACATAGTAACATTTG
Source organism: Protopterus annectens (assembly GCF_019279795.1). Lineage (NCBI taxonomy): Eukaryota > Metazoa > Chordata > Ceratodontiformes > Protopteridae > Protopterus > Protopterus annectens. The sequence goes on from NC_056725.1 coordinate 67,246,165, forward strand.
GTAACACGTACACTGTGACTGTATAGTTCCTTAACTAAAATCAATTTCACAGTTAACCTGGGAGCCTGAACTTGGTCAGTATCAATCTGTGCATTATCCTGGTAAATAAATATAAACAAATAAATAAAATAAATGCATTTTTTTCATGTTGGCCATCAGAAATCACATTTTGTAATAGAAATGTACAAGATCAGTCCAGTATTTCATGAAATGAGTTTCCGGATGTAATTTTGAATGATTTATTATGAAAAAACATTTACAAAATTAAATGCAGACCTGTAATACTGGCATTTATTAATATTTTGGACACAATTTTTAGAATACTCTGGACTTTGAAAAGTATGTGGCACCACTGTGTAATTCCTTTTCAAACAGCTTTTTTTGCAGGTGTTATACATGTTGCCTTTGGGAAAAGAAGTATTTAAGGACAGTACAATAGGCAAACTTCACAGACGATGAACTAGTTTGTATTTTGTGCTAGAAAAACACAAATCAAATACAAATGATAGTATTTAAAAATTGATTAATTGAGGTTTTGGAATATTCTGAGCAAGCCCATTTACAGAGGATGAAAATGCTAATAAATTATACTATTTGTGCTAGCTCTTGGTACTTTTTTGTGTCCAAGTAATATCTCAGAGGTAGATTATTGTACATATTTACACACTCCCCGGGATTCATGAATGTTGCGCCAGGCGGACATTACAGCGCGCGGCGCGATAACGCCAAGTCCGGAGAATATTCAGGCACGAGTCGATCAATTCGGCACTACTGATGCGCGGTTGGCGCGCCTCCGGTAGGTATGCTAAACACCCCATGTGCGGTGTTGCACCATGCAAATGAAGGCATATAGCGATCCATCGGCGCGCGCGGCGTAAAAGGGCACGGCAATGTAAACCAAAAAAAACAGTTTACATTTACCCAAACATAACATAGGAGTAACGGAAGGCTGTCAATGTCAGGTATCACACTGTTGCCACATGCCAGTGGCGAAAGACACAGAGAATGTCAAAAGAAAACATGCACAACATGTAAATAATAACATAAATGGTATGTCCACAGAAACTCACAGCAGAACCCCAGGACATGTCCGTGGAAGATGCTAAACAATGAAATAATATGACAATGTCATAAAAGAGCAGTGTAATACACATCAGCTTCACAGCCACAATACACCATGGTATGCATGGAAAGCCACATCCATGGTGCAAGGGTTGCGCAGTGTTCGGCGCGGTAACTATGAATTAGTAGTCAATGCCATGCAAATGAGGCAGATAATACTGAATCGCAAAACCCCCACCGGCGTAAGGCTATACCAAACGGCGCAGCGGTAATACACCGAGGAGTGGCTCAGAGGGAATACATGTCACCTGCAGAGGGGTGTGCCACTGTAGGAGGAAGCACATTGGAGCCCAGCAAATATGGGCTGTACATTACACATCACAGCAGCAGGACCGGCGTGTGGGGAAATAGTTGAGCTGAGAGCACACAATGCGCGCAGAGATGCATGTGCACGAGGATGACTACGTTCCCTTAACCCAGTCATGTGACGCCCGCCCCACAAACAACAACGGATACAGGAAGGTGATGTTGAGAATATGAGTAAATGCGGAAGCAGTGTAATTGGAGTAGTAATGAGCAATCAACAGTAATCAACCCACGAAGGCCAATTGGCGGCAGCTGACAACTCTGCATGCAGAAACCTGCAAAATTGGATAGGGGAGGCATATGAATGCAAAGAAAGTAGGGGAGGTAGCAGATTGCAAAGAGTGAAGAACTGACACAGCAGAGCCAAGTAGACAGGCAGCATAACGGCGGCACACAAAACGCACGATATGCCATGTCCCAGAAACTACACATGACAGGGCTCTGCAGGATGCAAGCCAGGAAATAGTAGGTGCAACATGCAGAAACAGTAAGGTAAGGTTGAAAGCTAATCCAATGCAGGCAAGAGTAATGCAACACCAAAGGCAACAGCGTTGCAGTGCCAACAGTAAAACACGGAAGATAATCCCCAGATACGGCTGCACAGACACACCCTATGACATCACCGGGTGTACAGCACAACAGTATAAAGTGTGAATGCACACAACACACAGCCGTGTATTCCCAAATGCCGCACTATAGGTGTAAACACACGGGGAACTTTTAAAATGTACATGTTGGGTGCCGCCGTGGCCGTGATCCATCAGCATGTGTTAGAGACAGACGGAGTTGTGGACGAGGGTGCCGACAACTACCGTAGGCCTCAGAGGAGAAGGAGAGTGTTCAGACCAAGGGTAACCTACCAGGGGCTACAAGACCTGGAGATAGTAGAGCATTACAGGGTGGATAGGGACACTTTACAGCAAATAGCGGAGCTGTGCCGGGCATGCCTGAGAACAAGAAACAACAGAGGGGAGCCCATCCCAGTGGACACAAAGGTATGTGTAAGCTTGCGAATACTGGCCACAGGTACCTTTCAAAGGCCAACTGGGGATATAATGGGCATCTTACAGGCATCAGCATCCAGGGTACTACACCAGTTTCTGGATGCCATGTTACCACATGCCAATGAGCATATATACTTCCCCAGATCTCAGGAGGAGTTGGCTAGCAATATGCGCCACTTCCACCGTGTGGCACAATACCCGGTGCGATAGACTGTACGCACATACAAATCAAGTCACCACCTGGGGAGCAGGGTAGACGCTACATAAACCGCAAGGGATTCCCCTCCATCAATTGCCAGGTCGTGTGCAATGCGCAGGGCATTATCATGGATGTGTGTGCTGGCAGCCCTGGAAGCTACCACAACTCCCATATCTGGCATGCCTCACAGCTGTACCAGGTATTTGCCAGGGGGGACATCCCACAAGGCCACCTTGTGGGGGATGCTGGCTATGCACTGGAGCCGTGGATGATGACTCCCATCAGAAATGCACACACACATGCAAAAATGCCATAATGAGGCACACACACAAACCAGAATAATCATAGAGCGTGTGTTTGGGATGCTGAAATCACGGTTCCAGTGCTTGGATACATCCGGTGGAGCCCTGCAAGTACTCTCCAGGCACATGTGCCCACATATTCATAGTATGTGCCATGCTACATAATATGATCCTGCGGAAGCAGCTGCTGCAGGGACATAATGGTGAAGGGCCACAAAGCCCACCACAACTGCCAAGGCCAGTCCAGGCACAGAGGGTTCAGGACCATGAACACACTGTGCCAGCCCCAGTAGGCAGACGGAGGCGTACCCAATATGCCTATGCCCTGGCAAAGAGGGAATGTATAGCACATACTCTGACAGCGTAGGCCCCATGGACTGACACCTCCCTACCTGCACACACAGTGAAATGGACGGCACACAAACATGGCCACCCGTAAAGTGTACCATATGGGTGGCCCCATGTGTGACTCCAACATAGGCAGCACCCAAACACTGCACACCCAACAGCCAGCGGAGCATGGAATGCCAACACCTGAACCATACGCGGGTCCTACAGCAGATGGCGTTGCTGTATGCTGCCACGTTCGCCACAAGGTGTATACATATAGACATGTAGATATGTGCATATGCAGATATGGAGATATATATAATTACACACATAGAAATATATGTACACATATACATATTAGTACAACAGGTAAGACAGGGAATCAGAGGGATGTAAGGTGACAGAGAAGTAACACGCGATATCTGTACATAGTAAACATAGTGAAAGACAACCTGAGCATCCGGGAGGTTTAACAGAAGAGGAAACCGCCACCCATGGAAAGGTCAACATACCAAAATGCATAACCGCGAGTCGGAATGATCGCCAGGCCACAGTACAGTAACAGTACATGTGTGGGTAATACTATGATGATATGAGGGGGGAGGTAGACACTGCCGCCGGTGATGCGGGCCACGCAGGTACTGTGTGCAACCGTCCCTGTGACTGCCGCAGTATGTGTATGTGTGCGGTGAGGGTGCCGTGTGTTTTGCTGTGCGAGTGTAATGTGTGTGCCACTGTAAAATGTGTATGTTGGTGCCATGTGAGAGGCGGAGTGGAATAACATGTGTAGGCATACAGTATAGTAACCTCAGGCGTATGTACACCAGTACTCCCAAAGTAGTACTGAGAGCCCCTCCCTGGCTAGGCGTGTGGCGACGTATAACGATGCAAAGTGAAAATGTCCCAGAATGTACCACAGGAATATACCCCACATGAAATGGAAAGGACGTATGTACAAATCATGACCATATGTATGACACCGATATGGTAATTGCAAAACGATACGTCGGCAAAGTTACACAGCAATAGGTATGTACCGCAGAAATACGCATGTGCTACCCCGGTACTGATCGTGGCCATGTATTGGCCCGTAAACACCGCTGTGTGTTCTACAAGTGTCAAACAAGCAATCGCCACCTGAATAGGTGGCAACCACTGGCAAACAGGCCATCCCAAGTACAGGACCACAATGACTGTAAATATCCGGGACAGAATGACAAGGGATAGTCGTCACGTACAAACAACCGCAGATATACCACCGATGTGACGGAGGAATACATGCAGGAAGCACACACGCAGGCGATACCAACACCACATGACAACAACACAACCTACACACCCAGAACAACAGACAAGTAACTGTCAACTCCCCAGGCAGGGATGGAGCACACAGACAAGCATACCGTGTATGTAGAGATGCAAGGCCCACAACCCGTATCCGTCACCTACAACCTCCGATATTCCCCATCGCACATATCAAAGGAATACAAGCCGTAATAGCAGCACAAACATACAGGCAGTCAATGACAGCTGCATAACCGCAACATCTCGCGTGGGAAACACTATCAACAGCGGATGCATACTTGCATCCGTTGTTTAAAGGAATACAACAGCTATGTTACACATCCGAATGCAAAACGCCATCAACAGACGCCGTCAGGACAGGGACACCCACATGTCGAACATAATACCATACCCAACACACACAATCCATGGCTAACACCACTGCGAAATGTACCTGACGCCACACATAGCGGCTGCAGTTACACATAACATAACACAATACAGACCATCTCCACGAAGGTAGGGCAAATAGCCAACGCCCAGGTGAGGAATGCAACCATACCCCAGTTACGACGCGTAATGTACAAATGGAGTAGATGCACAGGTGATATGCGCACAAGTACACACTGAGGAACAGCTATTGGTGTGATGAACCCACATGTTGCAGGTAACGACGGATATAAGGATGACTCCCAGGATATTCAAACCATATGCTCATACCGAACTACTACTCCAAAACGGATAGAGTGAGAAAACGGAATAGCGATACACGCAACGAAAAACGGAAGGAAACACAGACAAGGTATGTCGAACCCACGATATGTACGGGTGTGTAACGCATGATGTGTATGATGAAGCTGTACTGTATGTGAATGGTGTTTGTAAGTAAGGATACTTGTCCATAATGCAGAGAGTGGTGAAAGGTGGTTATGTAGTGCTATCCTGCTGAGCATACCAACGACTGTGGACACTGTGTGCACAGCAGTGGGACATCATGTCCACAGCCGGGATAACACAAGGGCTGCCACAGGGGGGCATAACAGAGAACAATGCCACACCACACGCCGATGCTGGCAGTGGATGTCCAACAAGGAAGTGCCATAGCAGGGGATAGGACATGTATGTATACTGCCACAGCACACATGTGTATGGGCATATACCGTCGATGTCATACGTAATGTGCGCACGACGTGCACGTATGCCTTACAGTAGGGGATACTATGTCAACTATGTGTAATGTAAAGCTGTCATGGTGGATATGACAGACATCATACACAGTATCACAGGCATATCATGCATAATGGAGTTATGGCCTATTGGTATGTACAATAACAGGATATGTATGGCCTGTACATATGGGACAGAGTATTAGCTTAATAGCCATCTGAAATGGAAGGAACACCAGGTAACCATGGCCAAAAGATCTGTAGCAGGTGCAATGTGGGCAACAATGAAGTCCAGCAGGTCCATGTGTAAACACATGTGCAGTGTACACAGTAGTGTCACCTCCCCATGGTAGTGTCCAGTGAACAGCAGAGGTGGGTGTCAACTGCATGTCTACACAGTACTGCTGCTGTGGTGGTACCATGACTACATGTCACTCAAACAGCAAGGGAGCTATCACATGAACAGTGCCACTGTGTGTCCCTGTGGGATGTGCACAGGACCTATGTTCCACAGCATGGTGTGTGTTGTGTCTGTGGAAGTAACACAGAAGCCCAGCCCATGCAATGTGTCATGTGTGCACATATCCATGAGTGGTCCGTTCACACTGCCCACTGCAATTGCCATGTATGAGTACTACATGCATCAGTAATGCGGAGGACATGGTCCATGTCAGAGCAGAAGACACCCCTGTGTATGTGGTATGCAGATGTGTACAGATGTGTTTTCCATCTGTCAGCCACATATGTAAACTGTCTGAGCCTGGTACACATCATGGCATGACAATGCTGTGCCATGTAAAGTCGTAGCCATTGTGGAAGGTACACCACAAATGTGGTATTGTAACCCTGCCCGTGTGTAGATGTGTGTATGCCACAGGTACAATGGCTACCTATGTACCAGCATCACACACAGTACAGATAGGTGTGGCCCTGCAGATGTGTACCCATGCCACAGTGGAATACGGTAACCACAGCACCATGTGGGGCATTTGTGTACAGCAACCATGTACAATTTGATATGCATGTACGGGACAGTATCCATGTGATACTCAGTGGATGAATGTTGCTATGCAAAGGTGATGTGCATGCACCATGTGTCATGCATCCTGATGCCATGACACCCACATGATGTATCTGCCACACCGACACCCGTACGGTTGTTATCAGTATGAGCTGGTGGAGCTATAATGGTGCCAGGTATGTAGATGTGGGATATCTAGGCATGGACAGTACTCTGTGACAGCATGTTGTGTATGTAAGCAAATAGTGAACATGAGGGGCCCCATGACTGCGGACTGTGTAATGCCACATGTACCTGACATGTAGTAGGTAGCATGATATGCTTGCACCACTGTGTGTCCTGTCCAGGAGTCATATAGCCTAACAGCCTGAGACACAGGGTATGATGTGCCGGTGGATGTGTACATTGCCAATACCAGAACGTGGAATGGTGCTGAAGGGCAATGTGAGGACAATGTCTGATCTGTTGCCCTCTGTACCACACCAACCACCCATGCAATGGTATGACAGGTGGCCAGCATGTGTATGTGGCGTGCTGTGGCACACAGAAGCCCAACAAGGGTGCCAGTAAAGGCATGTAGGTCATCAATGAGTGTGTGAAGCACGTTTGTGAGGATGTGCCCCAGTGCCATACAGAATGGTCCAGTCATGGGTGTACGAATGCAGTCCCACACGTGCAATGCAGTGCCACTCATGTGTAGTGCGATAGATGCGGCAGTGTGACGGTCAAGGTACACAATATCCGACAACAGGCTAGCAGTGAATTCAGTGGGCTGGTGTGGAGACACATACCAAACAGGTTGGCGGGACATAACAACTAGGGAGATCGGAAGGTGACATTGGGACAGTGTCTTAGGACATAACGTGTGCATGGCAGTACCATGTATGTGTCCACAGGGACACTACGATGTCCATGTATGGATTGCAACCCTGTAGTGAATGAGAGTGTGTATTGTTGGTAGGTACACCATTGCCTGGCATGTTGCCAACATTATATCAGTCTGCAATGCCTGGGTGACTGTCGTACGTGACATCGAATGTGGGTGTATCCAAACAACACAGACATACCACCACACTGCCTGAGGATCCACACTGCAATGTGCGGCAGTCATGTGTAGGTAGCTAACCTTGGAGCATGTGATGGACCACGAGGACCCACCATGGCTGTCAAGTGATGCACCCCACACATGTGAATATACACCACCGTGCAACAGCCTGCACATGTGCCCATACAGCAGATGTGCATGGAACATGACCACCACCGTGGCATCTGTGAAAAGGCCAGTACCGCCATGTCTCTGTGTGGAATAGCATGGTCCCTACCATTGCGTACATGCTACGGAAGTGCACTGTGATATGTGTCAGCATAGTTATGTACACTGTCCATCTGCCGGGGTGCCATGCCATTAACAACCCCTGTCAGCAGACGTCAGTAGTACTGGCTGTAGAACACATGTACCATGTATGCTGTGATGGGTGTGTGTCCAGGGTGTGGCTAGCAGGGCCGTGAAGCATATATGTTCATCTACCAAAAAGGGGATTACCCCAGGTTTAACACACCAGACACATGGAGGTATCGTGCATGCTGAGGGTAGTGTAGATATGGTATGTGTTGTGTAATGTGTCACCCAGCTAGGTGGAGTGCATGCCTCAAGCATGTGTGGGTACATGGGTGTCCATTCTAGGGAAGTGTGGGTTGCTGTCAGCACATGGCAGTAGCAGCTGTCTGAGGCCCAATGTACAGTATGACAACACAGACAGCATGTAACCTGTGGTGTACAGTGTAAGCTCTGTTGCGTGTTACAATGTGTCTAGCGGTCACAAACATGGGTATCTGAACATGGAGCACCTACGATGCATTGTGTTCGGCAAATATCCAGTATGTGTGCAAAACATTGTGTGATGTGGGATCCCCTCACCTGTGTGTGTTGCAGTCCAGGTATGTGCCTGGGAGGTATGATCCGTGTACAATCTGTACTTGCAGGTGTGCTGTGCAGAGCATGGAGGCAGGTCCCAGGCACCACAGATAAATGTGAGTCATGCAGTAGTGTGTGTGCCTTGCTTGTGTGCAGCACAGTGGAAGGTGCAAGCATTGTCCCACATGACCCCATGCCATGCCTGCCTGTTACAGCCCTGCTGGAGACAGTCATGTGACACTGCCACAGAGGCAGTATAGCATGTGAAGATGTACATGTGTGCTCCACACCCCAGGCAGATGTCCGCAGGTCATGTGTGCCACAGCAGTGTGGTCGACCAGGACTGTCATAGTGGTCAGATACCACATGCCTGTATAAGTACAGTATGAGCATAGTCAACAGTTGCAGTGACAGAGTAGGTCAATGTACAGTGTCCCTGTGTTCAGACCACTGCCTACTGTACACTTGGTTAGACACACACCCAGAGGGTGAATATACCCGTGAGCCATCACATGTCCCAGTACACATAGCCTGTATAATGCCATCACAGGGCGGTCACAATAACATGTTGTATGACAGACATGTTGTACCAGGTGATGTGTCATGTGTGCATATGTTGAGTTGCACAGCCGTTCACACGTCCGCAACATATCAGTGCATGATGCCTACTGTAACATGATGTGTGGAACTGCACTGTGATCCACAACAGGGTCATCTGAGACAGGTGTGTTGTGAATGGTGTAACCCATGGTTCCACGGGATATACACTGGTGCTGTTGGCTGCCATGCTGGGGGCCACCAGTGGTGCCTGCAGTGGTCATACAGACATACTACACACATTGTTCTGGCAGGAATGTCCATTGTTGTGGATGATGTGTTACTACGTGAAGGTAGGTGTGTGTTGTGAATGTTACCCATCCAGATGTGACCATCAGGCGCAGTCATGGTTGTCGACAGCATCACACCCATCCACAGCTGTCAGAACCCTGTCCCCAGAATGGGTGTCAGCCGCCCTCGTACTGTGTGACCTATGTGCAGATGGCGGAACACCTCCTACTGGCTGGCTAACAGTGTCATCTAGGAAGGCTATGTGATGGCTGGAATACGCCGTTATAATGTATAATGCTGGTATCCCAATGAAGTACATGGAATCACACACAGTACGCCATGGCTGGCATGTAAACCATGCACAACAATGACTGTGTGACAGACACAAACAATGCGGAGCCATGTTGAACATGCACCCATGAGAACACCAAATGAGGTATGTTGCACATATCGATGTACAACTGTCAGCTATGGCCATAGCATGGATGCAGACGCATATCCCCCACAGGCAGTACCACACCATGTAGGTAGGGGGCATTGCATGACTACATGTGACAGTTGCTGTACCGCCACATGTACTGCATATCCGTCATGTAGGGGTAGCAGGGGTACGTGACTGTTGGACATGCCTGTGCATATGACCATATCCCACAGGATATGTGTTACGTGTGTACAACACGTGTTGTACCGTCATCAAGCTGTGAAGTGTATGGCTGCCAGTGTACCTGTGTGACATGTTCTGCAATGGGTGCAAAGGTACGCAGTAGTGCATTGCATGCCCACATGCCCCACACAGGTGCATAGCCTGAACATACAATACAAAGAGGGTGTTGGATCATAGCAACCCACAAGAGGAGACGGGTACGGGTGGCAACCCACTACCACCTGTTCGGGTAAGGTGTGCATGTCCATGACACATTAGCACCCAAGAAGCCAGCAGTACAGCAGTACAGGGTGGCATGCATATATGTTCACAAATATCCCTGTGTGTCCCACCACTGGCCTGTGGACAGACAGACACCAACACAATGTGCAGCATTGACATGTGCACAGCACATCACCGCTGGCTACTGTAGAACAGGCTTACTGTGTAGACATGAGCACAGAAGGTCTGCGCCAGCCACACTCAAACACGTTATGTGTTGAACCCCACCATTATTGTAGCCCATGCCACAGACAGATGTTCACGCATCTGTGTATGTACGTCTGGGAATGTCCCTGGCCTAGCAGTATAGCTGTGTCAGTGTTGCGAACAACATACTGAATGGGCGGTGTGTGTGAGGTGTGCGTCATACGTGTATGGTCTGATGGATGATACCATCAGTGCCCCTGCTATGTGAACATCCCTGTCCCCATACATGGATACCTATGCTGTGCCCAACACCACGCTCCCTGTGGGAGGGATGGCGCTGTGTGGTGCACCAGCTGACATGGGGGTGGCAGCAGGCACTGGATGTAGACATAGTTGGTACCCATGTCAGGCGAGGCAACCATCCATGTGCACGGGATAGCAGTGTGTGGGCACATACAGCACTGTGTTGAACAATATCGCAGCACATAGCACCTGTCAGGGGTAATGTGTATGCATGGATGTGCGATACCTGCATGCACCATACACACCCCCAACAAGCAGCGTGCAGCCTACCGTGCAGAAGGCCATTGTCCACACCATGATGATAGACATGTGTAATGTCCATATACACATAGCAATGACATATGGAATGGACAGCCACCCTGCCAATATCAGTACCCCCCAGGTGGGACACATCCCTGTGCCATGTATGTGACATACCCTGCCATACCATGCAGCCCTGCCCAGCAAGGCTGCACATGCTATCACAGTCCTACATGGTGCGATGGACAAATGGCACTTGCACTATCAACCATCCACAGCAGTAATGTGGCACTGATGCAACCTGTGGTGTCACAGGTGCTGTGTGTTGGTGTGAACAACGTGCGCGCACACATGCTATGCATGACCTTTCCTGCTAATGGCACATGGTTACACAATGTCTCATGTGTATCACATGTGCAATACAGGTGAGCCGTGGCAGGTTGTCCAACACCCGTACAGTGCTGTGTAGATGTACATGGCACAACACATGCATGTACAGGTGTCCAGGTGTATGTGTGCAGTGCCACCGCTGACGTTCATAATAGCTGCGTACGTGATGCCTAGTGACATATACACAGCATCCAGGTGAACAGTAGAACTGTGTGCACATTGGGACACATGCCAACTGGTATGAACACAGGTGCAGGCAGGTACACATGTCCACAGCAGGCTACCATCAACATGGTGTGTGTACAGTGTGATGAGTTGACACACAGATATGATATGATACCCACTGCTTAATGGTCTGACGGCAACACGTCAGCTGTGTCACTGCCATGATGCATCGCAGAGATTATCGTGCAGATGTCGTACATGTCATAGCAATGTATGTCCAGCAGTATGCCAGTACATCAGTGTAAATGTGACCTGTCACTATCATTATGTCTTACAGATAATGCCACGTTCCCGGCTGCCAGCCTTGAGCCGCCAGGAGGATGACGTGATTATACCATTGCTCCACGACAACTACGAGCTACTATTCAGCCATGTGCCACAACAAGCACAGCAGCGGGACGACGTGTGGCAGGATATGCGCAGGAGGGTGAACAACGTGGGTGGCAACAACCGCACCTACCAGCAGATCCACCGACACTGCACAGACCTAATACGGCATGTGAAACAGCGTGCCGCCGCAATCGCCAGAGAACAAGGTGGGACAGGTGGTGGGCCACCAACCCAGCACCCACTCACACACACGGAGGAGCTCCTGGCCAGTCTGGGGACACCCAGGGAACATCATGCAGAAACACTCGCTGCCATCGTGGATGTGGGTGTCTCCCAACCAACGAGCCTGGAGCTGCCTGGTAAGTCAGTCTTGCATGCGTGTATGATAACTGATGTAGGTGTGGGTGTCACAGTACACCACATTATGTACCAATACATGCCAGGTATATGGCCACACAAGCTGCATACTACAGTATGCTACGTTGAGTTTGCAGACATGTGCATAACACATGCTACCACACAGGTACATGATGTGACATGCACAGTGCTTACTGTGGCTACAGTAATGGATAATGTGTATACTGTTGTGTCGCCCCTATACAGGTACCTCTGGCGTGTCGCACAGCCATGGGTCCGTCGCAGGTGAGACTGTTGCTAGTAATAGGCATGTTACAGTGTATAGATATTCCCCATGTGGCCAGGTATGACATGCACACCTGGGTCTGCTCCAGTCATGGTATACAGGTTGCACCACCCGACACACACGCCACCCATGTACAGTAGAAACAACCGTTAGTATAAACCAGCATGATACCACATAACCCATCGGTGTGATATGTGCAGTCAGCTATGCATACAATGGTGGAGGTGTTCTACAATGGCTGCATGTGTAGTATGCATCGGAATGCCATTTGCGGTACGCACACAGTACCACATAGTGAGCTGTGACCTGGCCAGCACACAGGTGTTACCAATGTGACCTATGCCCCTGCATTGTGTGCACATGTTGTGACATGGCACATGACATGTCCCATGCACGTGGTGTTCTGTCTGCAACATTGTCGCACCATGACATGACCTACGCACGACATAGCAGACATCCACAATGTCTGCATAGCCTTCGGGATTGTGACACCTCAGACTAGTATGGGTGTATGTCACATGGGCCACCACAGGGATGTGTACACGATGCCCATCACACACAATTGTCCAAACATGGCCATGGGTGATACCCACAGGCATGTTGCCACACAGTACATCTGCAGTGGGTAGTCACCGTTGCACTTTGTCCACACATAGTGTGATCATAGCTGTAGTGGACCCCCTGTACATCTGATGTGGTACATCAGACAAACGCAATGCCTGTCTGCAGCCACTGGAGGTGCCACCAATGTCTACCATATACATGCTGTGGAACAGCATGACTGTGTTGCAGACATGGCAATGCAATGCGTCCATGTTACGCATCACACAGAAACATACCTGTGTCTTGCTGCCATGCAGTGGCACAGTGCCTGTACTCCCCACTGTATAGCTATGTACACAGCTTACACCAACCACACCTGCACAGACATCCTTGTTACACATGCATTCTATCTGTAGCCTGTACACATAACACTGCACTGTGACGTCCAGTTTGATGTGGTGCATGTGGTGGGACACCATTGTCACATGTCCACATGTTATCGCACATGTTGGCGGAGTACATGACAAAGTGACACCAGCCATGTGTACTGTTAACCCACCTGTGGCCACACGGTGTATCACGGTGATGCATGCAAACTACCATGAATGTGTGTACTGCATGCCTATTGAAATGACACCTGCTTGATGTAGTGTGCACCCCAGGGCAGTATGCATACTACCACTATTAATGTCTGGCCTGCATTCACTGAGCTGTGGTGTAGGAATGCTGCATGCCATCTGCAATATCACATGCATGATGTGTCTGCATGTGTGTGTGTCTGCGTGTGTGTCTGCGTGTGCGTAATGTATCTTACAGTATGTCTTTGTATTCACAGGTGGTGTAGGTGCGTTCCCCTCCTGCGGTCCATCTGATGCTAGTGTCCCCACAGATACTAGCAGTGATGACCATATGCATGAGGCACAGGCAGGGTTGTCACGGGCAGAAGCTGTGCCATTGATTACCATCCCACCTATGTCCCCTTCATCTCTGCACACGGTTCAGATGCCGACACATACCACATCACCATTGCCCATAGAGGAAGGACAGTCAGCGTCTGTTGGCATTGAGCAGGAATGTGTGGTGGCTACAGAAGGTGCGGGTACACACCATGTTGCCAGTGTAATGACTGGTGATGTGCCACACAGGCATGTGGCTGGTGCTGCTCGTAGGAGGAGCTCTGGTAGACATGCACCTGCCGTACAGGGTGCAGCAGGGTGCAGCAGCTGGTGATACCAGCTGCTGCACCCTGCCGTACAGGGTGCAGCAGCTGGTATCACCAGACGCATGTTCCAGACTGTAATGGTGGCACAGGCACATGCTGAACGGCAGAACCAAGAAGGGCAGAGGCTGCAGAGGGCCGCAATCCGTTCCCTAAATGAGAACATCCAGTCATTGGCGAATGCTCAACAGCAGCTTGCCGATGTTCTGGATAGGCGATTAGGTGAGATGGTTGGAATCCTCGACCGAGGCATGTCAATCTGCGAGCGTGAGCTGTCTGTGCTGGAACACCTGGTAGGGGTGAGGCATAGGACACGTGGCCGTAGGCCAGCAACACCACCTAGTGCAGGTCGACGTGTGCATGCCACCTCTCATGCCCACTCACACAGTGCCGGTAGCAGCAGCAGTGCAGCTGGTGCTACACCAACCACACCAGGACACAGCAGGCCACGTGGGCGTGGCCCTGGCTGGTCCCAGCGTGAACACGGTTCCAGCGGACATGTGTCATTGGAGAGTGGCCACTCGATACCTCCACCCGGGTAGCCCGTGCGACCCCAGGCAGGCACGGGTCACTGGTCAGCAGGCGGACACAGTGAGCCATACAACCTGCACTGTACAGTCTGGGGCTGCCAAGTATACCCCGTGTAGGCATCACAGATGGCTGAACTGTGTACACACATACCCACACACAGCAGACACAACTGTAGGGCTCCACCACATCCACATGCATTCTGCACAGTCATGCCCAGTAAATGCACCGCCCTTACACACACACATGATGTCATCCATTGGTACAGCCTATGCCCCTGGCACACATATCACCCTGTGCATATGATGAAGCCTCTGCCGCAGCACTGTCATCCACACCATCGGTGCACGGTTATGCAAACATATTCTGATGCACAGGGTGGACAAGATAGTGAGAGGTGTATGTGATACCTGTGTCCGCATAGTGCGTGATGTGTATGTTGCAGTGGTTGTGTATGACAGGTGACAGGTGCGTATGTGACGTGGGTTGTGTACTGACATCATGCAGCAGACATACCATGTAGTGCAGGTGCAGCATACATTGAGCTGTGTATACGGTATGCGTGACGGTTACATGTGTAGCACCATGCTGGTTCTGTTAACCTGTATGCCAAATATGGTGTACTTGCATGTGCCTACTGGGAACACTGTTATCAGTCCCCCACATGTAGCTGTGGGTTACCCACAGGCACATCTGGCAATATCAGCATACCACAGGTACCCGCAACCTGCATGGACCCCTACTTAGGTACATAGGTGCATAGGTACATACCAGGCTATGTGCCCTACGGCATGTGTAAGCCTAGCCAGAGTGTGTGTGGCTTTCACCACCCCTTAGGATGAGGATACTACATCCATCGGTCCGCTGTCCCTCTATCCAGCAGTGACACAGAGATGATGCCTGGCGCATACCTACAATCACACATCCACACGTCAGGATTACTCTTGGACAGAGTCAGTCAGGTGCTCTGCTTCACATGGGCTGGGAATCTTTTCCATGTTGTAGAGGGTCTCTGGGCGATGACCCTGTCCCTCCAGCACGTCCTATTTATGTCCGTGTTGAGGTTTCTGTCAGTTGCTTCTGTGCCCGTGTTTGTTTGGAGCCTAGGAGGTGGAACATGTCCATGTCACCCAGGTTAGACATGGCCGTGTATGTCAGGCACAGATCACCTCTGAGCAGACGGGCTGAGAAGGTATACAGCCGGAGTCCCCTCGGTCGGGCAGCGTGTGACATATGTCTCAGCACCTTTATCCCTGTGTTGTGGAATGTTTGAGGTCCTTCCGAGTGCTGCAGGTGTCAGGTTAGGTACATTCCAAATGTGGCGTTGTACGCAATCATTGGTCTGATGTGTGAAGAGTACAGGGGTACAATGACCTCCCCTGATGTGGATGTGAATCCCTTCATGACCAGGTGGGCACAGTGGAATGTCTTCCCAGCCACATTGGCAATGTGAGTGTCGAGAGGTTACCGACAGGTTTGGTACCCATGTCCCTGATCACGTCCACCATGTTTAATGGATTACCACCTATATGGTAAATCGGGGTGAACATGTCTTTCCCAAAGGGTAGGTCTATACCTTCCCTGGCATGTAGCATCAGGCCATGGCTCTGGCACCAGTTATCCATTTCTATGAGACCCCAGGTGGATGTCCGTGTCTGATGGGGTGTTGAGTATGGTGGTCGGTGTGCAGTCATCTGCATACCTTGTCTACCACAATCCCCCTATGTTTGCATGCACATTGGAAAGTTGAATGCCGAACAAGAGGGGGCCCAAGACTGAGCCCTGTGGGCCACCACTCGGGACCAGCTTGGAGTCTGACATGGCACCAGGAACACAAACCCTGTGGGGTTTGACCTCCATCCAGTTGACAAACCATCATGTGACATATGTCTCTACATCTACGCTGGTGAGCCTTTCAATGATGCCCACGTGGAGTGTGGTTTGAACGCTCCCGCCAGGTCATGGTAGTCTTTGCAAACCGACGTACCCCCATCAATGGCCTTAGTGACTCCCCCAAACAGGTCGACCAGGTTTGGGAGGCAGGATCTGCCCTTGACTAAGCCGATGTGGGTATGTTCCGGTATTTGCTGTACACCAATGTCTTTATTTATGGGCTCCAGTATGGACCTCCCCACAGCTTTGCAGACAAGGCTTGTCAAGCTGATAGGGCAGGGATGTATAGAGTCCATAAGAGCACTACCCTGGTGTAGTGGGACCACAGTTGCCATATGCCATCCATCGGGGACGAGCCGTAGTAAGGCTAAGATGAAACAGCAGCCTTATGTGCGGGTGAGGGCCTCAATGAGGTTGTGTAGCACACAGCCGGGGACACCATCTGGTCCCATTGATGCTGTGTTCACTGCTTAACAGATATCAGCTCTCTCCTGGGCATACGGGATGTTTGGGAGGCTAGACTCTGGTGGGATGGATACGTTCCCTCTTGGGGGGGGGAGGGTAGATGTATGCATGGAACATGTCCGCTGGTTTGTTGACAATGTCTGTGGGTTCAGTGATCATTGTACCATTCTGGAGTAATTCCGGGCATAACTGTGTGCTTCCACCCATGTTCCTATCATAGCTAAGGAAGGCCTTATGGTTGTCTTATGTGTCGTTTGCAGTACCAGTCCCACAGGCGGCCTTGGATGATTGTATGAGTGATCGTATGTTAACGCCGGTATTAATCAGTGATGCTTTCCCTGGTACTGATATTGCTCTGTCATGTATTAGCTCTCAACTGTTGTTGTACGGTTTGTCAATGGCTGGGGTCCACCAGACCATGTGCCTGCCTTCGGTGGACAAGGTCCTGATGTTATCAGGATCGCTTGGTGCAGACATTCCTGGGGGTGCTCATAGAAGGCATTTGTAAGGGTTTCATCAGTGTGGCCTGTGTTTACCACTGGCATGGATGCCTTGTAGGGTACCACACCGGTCGTATGACGTGTGTGGTTCGCTGTGGAGAGGTCGTCACTGTGGTCTCCCATGCCGGTGTTGGGTGCAGGATGCGGATCTCCAGTGAGTTCACTATATGGTCTGACCTCACCATTGAGGGATGTACATCCTGTGTGGAGCATGTCGTCCCCATGTGTGATGATCAGAACTAGTATACTTCCCCCCCTTGTGGGTATGGTGCATGGTTGTTCCACAGCATGCAGGTGTATGAACACCTGGAACCTTTGGTGTAGGGTGTTGTGTCCTGAGTAATGTTCCTGGTCTATGTATGGGTGGTTGATGTCACCCAATATGACGGTGTTGTGAGAGCATTCACACTCACCAGTGTCTTCAGGAAGGCTGTGCAGGTATCCTGGGTTTGGGAGGGTGGTCTGTAGCATGCAACAAACTGTAGGGCAGTCCTACCCATGGTTAATTGCACCTGGATATTCCCCGCTGCTACGTGCATTTCTGCCAACCTGGAGGTGTGTGTATCCTTCATGGAAATGGAGACTCCCCCTCCTTCTGTGTTAGGTCCGGGTTATGGTCCTGAACGCGTGATATGGGGTATGACCTGATAGTGCTGGGGTGCTCTCAGCAGCCCTGATCAATGTTTCAGTCACAGCACTGACATCGATGTCCTCCATACTGAGGAGGGCATTTGAGGGTGTGCAGCTTGGGCGTAGACCACTAGCACTGAGCAGTATTACCCTGTCTGTTCTCCAGGTTTATAGTGTAGGGTGGTAGGTTTATCATTCCAGCCTTGCCTGCAGTGGGCACTGTGGGGGTGGCAGGTGCCTTAGCCAAACCCTTGAAGACCAGGGGCGACAGGTGTGAGCCATACCTTTGCGTAGGGGCGTGGCATGCCAAGCATGTCATCCCAGGTATGAGGAATCTGGATCCCCTCAGACTGACACCGGTAACCAGGCACAGTATCAAGGGTGACCACTTGGAGCCAGTATAGTGGCATCATACTTGATGAGGGTGGGATACTGCCCAGGGTCAGGGACATGCCGGCCTGGGCTACACAATCTGAGTGGCCCTCTATGTCTCCTTTAATGTATCCCAGGGTGGTATGTCTCCAGTCGTTGACACCAGCATGGGCAATGACCGTGTCATACCTGTACATGCTGCGGAGTGACCTGAGTGCGTGTGTTATGTGGCGGATTCCAGCACCCGGCAGGCAGCCTACTGTGATCATTCCCTTGTTCAGTCTGGTGGGTGGGACGTCGGTGTGTCTGACAGTGGCGTCACCCATTACAAGTGTGTCTGGCAGTGTGTGTGTTGCCTTTGGGGCTCTGACTGTTTAGCACACTGACGTTGAGAACTATGTGTTGCATGTCCTATGTCTTGTGGAGGCAGTTGCTTGTGTGTCTGCTTCAGAGGGCTCGTTAGGTTCATGACATGTTTTAACAGTGCCTCCAGGTATGTCTTAGTGTGTTCATGTGTTTGATTAGCATTTGCGATAGTCACATGTGACACTGGGTTTGTGGTGTGCATGGTGTCCTTCCCCTCCCGCTTGGTCTTGCCGGTCATGGTTTGAGAGAGCACAGCCCCCTGTCTGGCTATATAGTTGCATCTTTCACATGTATTATGTTCATTGGGGGAGGTGCGGCTTGTCCGTGTCCATGAGGCACCTGTAACAGTGCCCAGGACGCCCAGATTCACCATCTGAACAGGAGAGGTCGCTAGCAATTGACCCTTCGACATGCCAGAGAATGTGAATGCATTTGCTGTGTAACCGGGTCAGAAGGCACCTATAGGGAAATGGGTACACAAGGGGATTCTAGGCCAGTGTAGTACTCCATTTAGTATACATGTACTTTACCTATGTAGGAATACTATGGGAGCAGGTGCAGAGCTTTTGTGATATAGAGAACAGACAGTCGGGATTGCAAGAAGAGAGGTTATACACATAAACCTGCGGAGCACAGAGCCGGATACAGTGTAACGTTGCTTACACGGTACATGACGCACATGTCCACACATATACTGCACCTGACGCCTGTGGTCGGTGCCACAGGCTACAGTGGACAGAGACATCACATACATGGCATGACACAGTACAGGTATGGTGACATTCTGCAGGTGTCGTACGCAGTGTGCTGGCTACTGACCGTAGGTGTCACCTGTCAGCTGTGGTGCACGGTGTGCAGCAGTCGGATGCTGTACCGGTACAGGAATATGTCCGCAATCGCGGTGCATACACCTCTATGGCACACACACCATTGTGTGCAGATGGGGACACCTGTCTGTGTGGTCAGCACCCTCACAAGACAATGCACCCACGCGCCATGTCACAGGGGGTGGTCTTGCACAGGTGGCCAGTAAGGCTCACGGGTATGGCATTGACAGGGCTGTACAATGCAGCACCAGTATGGGATGGTCACCCTGTGTGGTCAGTGTCCAGTCACAACACTATATCTGCATACACCCTCACAACAGGCAGCAGACATACACACATGTTGACACACTGACATGGTGGTGACCACACATGTCTACACGGAGGGATGACGTGTTGCATGTACTGCACCATCCACATCGATGCACCCCACACTGAGGTAGGTACAGATCTCTACCATGGTGTACAGTGATGTGTGGCATGTGGCACATAGTCCCCCCGATCTGTGGCATACATAGGCACACATTCCTGCACACATGTTGGTGCTAGGAATGCCACACCCGCTACATGGGATATGTGCAGGCGTGCAGCGGTATGTGGTGCATCCTGCGTACTACCACTGTATCTGGCAGCTGTGCCAATATTTGCACTTGGGAGGTGGTAGGGATTACAGTGGCCATGTGACATATGGTCGATGACGCATGGCCGATGGGTATGCATTATGGCAGTGCTGTCGTGTAAAGGCGACATAGCAGACTGTATGCACATGGCAGGGTAGGATGGTGTGTGACACACCTGTGACCAGCACCTGCACACATGCATGTGGACAGGTGTTTAAACACATGGTGTACACACAGACTGCCATGCGTGCTGTTACTATGCCACCATATGACGGCCCCCATGATGGGTATGCATGTGGTAGGGGGTTGCAACTGTGTTACGGACACCGGACACCGCTCATGCATGGCTGCACCGTGCACAGTACATGTGTCACATGTATCCCCTGTTGCCATGTGTGTATGCATTGCTACGTTGTGACATGTGTGTCGACATACATGGAACATGGACTGTGGTATGGTATCACAGCTGTCACAGGCAAACTGTACAAGGGTATGTGTCCCAGTGAACACCGCTACACCCTGTAGGGGGTGCATACCACAGACATGTGTCCGCCTTCCCTTCGTGTGTGTATTACCGCGTACGCCTGTGTTATGCATGTGGTACATCACAGGCTTCGTATGTGTCCTGCGTGCAGTCCATACACACAGCCAGGAAATCACATATGTGACATATCCGGACATTGTTTCACTGTGGTACAGCTGCAGTCATGTGTCATATCTGTGTCAGGCCCGTGGTATGTGTGGAGCACGCCTGTCCGTGTATGCCGGTATGGGTGGACTACATCACACCTGTGGGATCATTGATAGTACATGTGTAGTCTGCACGACGGACATACACCACCACATAGTCTTCTGGACATATGTCACATGCAGTTGCTGGACCGTGAGGCATACTGCTGCACCGATGACATGGTGCTGGCATAGCAGCTACAGTGTTCACTGCAATGTGTACATGTTCAGCCTGCACCTGTGACGCCTGTGCTGTCATCTGTATGTGTACGTGTGACTGCATGTGTGTCCACCCTGTGCGTGTGTACGGGTTTACCTGGCCATGACTTGCAATGTGTGCACTCCGTCTGCATGCCGGACGATGCGTAGCACATACTACGTGTGTGAGCATGGCCGGGTTGCTGTTGTGTGGGTGGACACACACGACGGTCCACATTCTGCCTCCCATGATTTCGCCCCATGTGTATGCATGTCTGCACTGTGCAGATTCTAAGTGTCTGAGCATGCCCAGTAAGCAGCTGTGTAGATGGACACACAGTACAGTGCACACCGCGCCCATCTGCATTGATACCCCATGTGCATGCCTGTTTCCCCTTTGCAACCGCCACGTCTGTGGCATGGCCGGGTTGCTGTTGTGTGGGTGGACACACACGATGGTCCACATTCTGCGTCCCATGATTCCGCCCCATGTGTATGCATGTCTGCACTGTGCAGATTCTAAGTGTCTGAGCATGCCCAGTAAGCAGCTGTGTAGATGGACACACAGTACAGTGCACACCGCACCCATCTGCATTGATACCCCATGTGCATGCCTGTTTCCCCTTCACAACTGCCACGTCTGTGGCATGGCCGGATTGCTGTTGTGTATGTGGACACACACGATGGTGCACCTTCTGCGTCCCACGATTCCGCCCCATGTGTATGCATGTCTGCACTGTGCAGATTCTGTGTCTGAGCATGCCCAGTAAGCAGCTGTGTAGATGGACACACAGTACAGTGCACACCGCGCCCGTCTGCATTGATACCCTGTGTGCATGCCTGTTTCCCCTTCGCAACCGCCACATCTGTGGCATGGCCGGGTTGCTGTTGTGTGGGTGGACACACACGATGGTCCACATTCTGCCTCCCATGCCATCACCCCATGTGTATGCATGTCTGCACTGTGCAGATTCTAAGTGTCTGAGCATGCCCAGTAAGCAGCTGTGTAGATGGACACACAGTACAGTGCACACCGCGCCCGTCTGCATTGATACCCCGTGTGCATGCCTGTTTCCCCTTCGCAACCACCACGTCTGTGGCATGGCCGGGTTGCTGTTGTGTGGGTGGACACACACGACGGTCCACATTCTGCATCCCATGATTCCGCCCCATGTGTATGCATGTCTGCACTGTGCAGATTCTAAGTGTCTGAGCATACCCAGTAAGCAGCTGTGTAGATGGACACACAGTACAGTGCATACGGCGCCCGTCTGCATTGATACCCCGTGTGCATGACTGTTTCCCCTTCACAACCGCCACATCTGTGGCATGGCCGGGTTGCTGTTGTGTGGGTGGACACACACGATGGTCCACATTCTGCCTCCCATGCCATCGCCCCATGTGTATGCATGTCTGCACTGTGCAGATTCTAAGTGTCTGAGCATGCCCAGTAAGCAGCTGTGTAGATGGACACACAGTACAGTGCACACCGTGCCCGTCTGCGTTGATACCCCGTGAGCATGTCTGTCTCCCCTTCGCAACCGCTAGGTATGAGGGCATGGCCAGTACACCATTCGGGGGTACACACTACAGTCGGCACCAATGTCTGCTACTAGGAGTGTAGCCATGGCCAATGACATCCTGCATAGCCATGGTGACCATCCAGGTGAGTCATATGTGGTTGTTATGTCGCAATGGCTGCCTACATCGTGCACGCCGGATGCCCTCTCATAGGGTATACTGTATGTGGTGCATCCCGTATCCATGTCGTGATGTACTGCTCCGTAGTTAGTTGGTATTCCCGACTGCAGCACTACTGTGTTACTTTATGCCCACCTTGGGATGGTAACATGCTGTGTGACTGCGCACTCTGTCTTCATTCCCTATCGGCTGCCTTGCCTCTGCAGATGATACTACCCACCTAGGGGTATGCCTCCTGACAGTGCTGTGCTCAGTAATCTCGGTAGCGCATTCTGTAAATGCATCATGCTGTAGTGAGTTCATGTAGGTAGGCGTAGGTTCGACTCCCGGCCCTTCCCTGTGTGTGTGTGAGGTGTGTGTGTGTGTGTGTGTTTCCAGCTGCCTCTGCAGATGAACATGCTTTTAGACGCTTTGCAACACATACCTTGGCTATTGTCAGCTATTCCCTTATGGATGATGTCACCCGCCTAGAAGTATGCCTCTGACAGCGCTGTGCTCAGTAATCTCGGTAGCGCATTCTGTAAATGCATCATGCTGTAGTGAGTTCATGTAGGTAGGCGTAGGTTCGACTCCCAGCCCTTCCCTGTGTGTGTGTGAGGTGTGTGAGTGTGTGTGTGTGTGTGTGTGTGTGTGTTTCCAGCTGCCTCTGCAGATGAACATGTTTTTAGACGATTCGCAACACATACCTTGGCTATTGTCAGCTATTCCCTTACGGATGATGTCACCCGCCTAGAAGTATGCCTCTGACAGCGCTGTGCTCAGTAATCTCGGTAGCGCATTCTGTAAATGCATCATGCTGTAGTGAGTTCATGTAGGTAGGCGTAGGTTCAACTCCCGGCCCTTCCCTGTGTGTGTGAGTGTGTGTGTGTGTGTTTCCAGCTGCCTCTGCAGATGAACATGCTTTTAGACGCTTCGCAACACATACCTTGGCTATTGTCAGCTATTCCCTTACGGATGATGTCACCCACCTAGAAGTATGCCTCTGACAGCGCTGTGCTCAGTAATCTCGGTAGCGCGTTCTGTGAATGCATCATACTGTAGTGAGTTCATGTAGGTAGGCGTAGGTTCGACTCCCGGCCCTTCCCTGTGTGTGTGTGAGGTGTGTGTTTCCAGCTGCCTCTGCAGATGAACATGCTTTTAGACGCTTCGCAACACATACCTTGGCTATTGTCAGCTATTCGCTTACGGATGATGTCACCCACCTAGAAGTATGCCTCTGACAGCACTGTGCTCAGTAATCTCGGTAGCGCATTCTGTAAATGCATCATGCTGTAGTGAGTTCATGTAGGTAGGCGTAGGTTCGACTCCCGGCCCTTCCCCATGTGTGTGTGGGGTGTGTGTGTTCACAGCTGCCCTAGAAGAGTGTAGTTATTTTAGATGCTTGGCAACACATACCTTGGCTATCGGCGGCTATTCCTTTACGGATGTTGTCACCCACCTGGATGTGTGCCTCTGACGGTGCTGTGTTCAGTGGTCCACGTAGCTCGTTCCATACCTGTGTCATACTGTTGTGCGGTTGGGTATGTGGGGGTGTGGTCAATCACCATGCCTACCAGATGTGTGTGTGTGTGTCTATGCTCCCAGCCGCATGGGTTCATAGGGTATGGCTTTAGAGTTTCCGCAGAACACTTATATCCTGCCGCCATCCCTGTGTTTGTGGATGGTGAGACGCAGCTCGTGGACTGCCTGTGTGCCTGCTGTGGTTGGCGACCTCCGTAGCGTGTTCTCCACGTGCACCCTGCTGTGGTGTGGTGGGGTGGTGCTGTGTACGTTACACTCACGGCCTTGCCTCATGTGTCCGTCTGTATCTCTCTCATTGTATATGTACATACCTATGTTGTGCCCATAGCGCTGCTCTTGCATGGACAGCTGTCTGTTTCATGTATCACATATTTGCACGGCTGACACATAGAACTGTGGTACGATGCATATCCACTCATTGTCCATGCAACGTCCGTATTCCAGAACGCCCTAGAGACATCTTTTGGATATCGTGGCAGACAGCTATCCTTGCTGTACTGACACTGTACCCGTACATGCCATAAACCTTGTGTATAATTGCCTGTTTATGGTGTGTGTATATCTAACTGTGCTGTATGCATGGTCGTGTGTGTGTCCCGCTATAGCCATCTGTGCAGGTGTCACCACTATGGGTAATCCTTGTAGACCGCTGTTTCATGTGCACTTCAGCACATACCTGCAGACCGTACTACCCCTCCTACGGCAGCAGCCTTAGATCGACCACTGCCCTAGGCTATAGGGCTCCATGGCGCCCACCACCACAACACATGGTGCCCCCATCCTGGTGTACCTACATGACATACCTACTAGACAGGTGGCCCTACTAGTGCGGCACCCTAGGCAGCCGCAGGATTGGCGTATGCCTACGGCCGGCTATGAGCACATCACAAGGCATACGTTTACATTCAGTGTTTTACAAAGGCTAGGTTATAATACCAGAGGGGGAACCTCATCAACTATGCTTTAGAATGCGGATTGAGATGGATTATTAGGGGTAGGGTTGACCACACACCAGAGCTGACTGATGAAACACTGATTAAGCCTCTTTTGAGGAGCAGGTGGCTTAAACCCAAGTAACAGGAATGTAGTTTAGGTACAGATATACAGTTAACATACATTAGTCCACTCTTTCAGCTGTTTACCACTGTATTACATTGATATGATACACATATCTTCTATATATATCTTTGGATCTTTGATTGATGAGTATTAGGCATAGTACAGTATCATATAATACATGTTGTAATAGGATGTTTATGGAGATATTAATATATGTGTGTGTAGTTAACATTGCGTCTGTGCTTTATATGCTGTGGTTAATTGTTCATTGTTTGCTGAGAAACTGACCAATGAAAGTGTAAGGAGGGATATTTAAAGCCTGGATGCTTCTATGTTATGTGTAAGTCTGATGTAGCCTACGGGTGAAAGCGGTTACTTGTCTATGAAGGAACCTTTGTATACCATTTGGGCACTGTCCTGGACAGTTTCGACGTTGACTGTTTCATCTACCTATGTGTGTTTTGGATTGTGTGCCATAAGGTGCCAGCGGTTCTTTGATGTTGATTAGGTGTATTCCATGGTCAATTGACATTAATCCTATTAATTCACTGAAGGATGTTCTTTATAAGTGGGAACGCCATAGTTTAACCATCCTATGAACTTCCTAGCTGAAGTTGTTAGTGTGCCATTGGTATGTGTTCCACAGGTCGCCCATTTGTTCTGCAGTATGGAAGCGAGTGATCCCCATTTTGTTGCTGGCAGATTGAGTGCTGTGTACGCCGGTATTTGCACGGCGTCTGACTTTGTATGGGGAGTGTCTACTGTGGTCCCTATCTGTATTTCCTGTGTTATGCCTTACTGCAGCTGTGTAATTCCACCGGATCTGCAGTTATGGGTGCCATCTCGGTCGTACGCTTGTCCATCCATGGGAATTGCCTACTGGACACTGGTATAGGGCTGTACACATTTCACACCTGCATTTAGCATTATCCGGTGGATGCTTTGCATTATTAGTGGGGAGTAAGGCATGTGCTATACCCACATCCCTCCCACGGGGCGGGACAACGGATTATCTGCCAAACAACACCGAGCCCCATTTCTGCATACCCAGGATCCCATGGCTGCAACCCTCGACGGTACCCATTAAACATCCTTCATGTGTGCGGGACTGGGATGTGGATGCACTTCTATGGACTCGACAATCTGGGGATTTCTGTTCATATGTCCTGCCTTTCAAGGACACTTGTCATCAACATTAAACACGCTGGTGGTGCATATGTCTAGCTGTGCCGTAGTCACGTGTGTTACCCTTTCAGTGTCGCTCGATCGCAGCTGGTAGATACTGCGTACGGATCAATTTTTGGGGTCCTACAATGGACACCAATGTGCATATGTAAAGTGTAGAACTTGTTGGACTGTGTCCATCTGGCCAATGGTTTTGACTGCTGCTGTATGTTCCCCAATCGCGGATGCCTGTTTGACTACCCATATTATGTAGTGCTACGAAAACCAGGTTTTTCTAAAATGAACCCAAATGGTGTAAATCTAATGATGCAGGTTAGCAACTGCTTTAACTAATCCTCAGAAGTCCCAATAGGAAATATCCGCCACTGTATTGTCAACATAACACCACCAAAACATGTAGATCCTATTAATTCATTGAAAGATGTTCGTTATATGTGGGTACGCCATAGTTTAACCATCCTATGACCTTCCTAGTTGACGTTGGTGGTGTGCCATTAGTATGTGTTCCACAGGTCGCCTGTTTGTTCCGCAGTATGGCAGCGAGTGATCCCCCTTTTGGTGCTGGCACATTGAGTGCTGTGTACGCCGGTATTCGCACGGCAGTCTGACTTTGTATGGTGTGTGTCTACTGTAGTCCCTATCTGTATTTCCTGTGTTATGCCTTACTGCAGCTGTGTAATTGCACCAGGTTTGCAGTTATGGGTGCCATCTTGGTCGTACGCTTGTCCATCCATGGGAATTGCCTACTGGACACTGGTATAGGGCTGTACACATTTCACACCTGCATTTAGAATTATCCGGGGGATGCTTTGCATTATTAGTGTGGAGTAAGGCATGTGCTATACCCACATCCCTCCCACGGGGCGGGACAACGGATTATCTGCCAAACAACACCGAGCCCCATTTCTGCATACCCAGGGTCCCATGGCTACAACCCTCGACAGTACCCATTACACATCCTTCATGTGAGCGGGACTGGGATGTGGACGCACTTCTATGGACTCGACAATCTGGGGCTTTCTGTTCATATGTCCTGCATTTCATGGACACTTGTCATCAACCTTAAACACGCTGGTGGTGCATATGTCTAGCTGTGCCGTAGTCACGGCTGTCGCTTCTTCTGGGTGGAACGGTAGCAGCTGGTTGATATTGCGTACGGATCAATTTTTGGGTCCTACAATGGACACCAATGTGCATATGTAAAGTGTAGAACTTGTTGGACTGTGTCCATCTGGCCAGTGGTTTTGACTGCTGCTGTATGTTCCCCAATCGCAGATGTCTGTTTGACTACCCATATTATGTAGTGCTACGAAAACCAGGTTTTTCAAAACTGAAACCAAATGGTGTACATCCAAAGATGCAGGTTAGCAACTGCTTTAAATAATCCTCAGAAGTCCCAATAGGAAAGAATCGCCACTTTATTGTCAGAATGACACCACCATAACAAGTAGATCACGAGCACTTTCGCCCGGTCTTACCGGGCATTTTCAAGTGTAATTAGCTGAAACAAATAACTAAATAAATAATAATAAATATTTGAATAATAAAGATAATAATATGTTATTTGGACAATAGCTTCTGCTATTGACATACAATGCTGTGGGTGGTGCCGGTTACCATACATATGGCTTTCTCAAAAGCCGACTTCACATTTCTAAACACTAGTGTGGTCTCCTTTACGGCCCCTGAGCCAGTGGTAAACATTACTCAAGCCACTGAATCACTTACATATGCCTTCTACCAGCACCTACAGGACTGCATGGATCAGGCAATCCCTTACACAACTGTGAGTCTTTGTACCAATGCCAAGCATCCAGTCTGGTGTACCCCAGCCATACACAAGCTCTACAACGAAAGGAGGTAGCTACTACAAGACAGAGCAGACTCCTTGTGAGGTATGACACCCTTGCTCATTATATGTGAAGAACTACAAGCTCTCATGACATCATCCAGGGCAAGTCCGACAGATATATCACCAAGGACTCGACAGACAATCATACAGCCTTCTTTAGCTATGTTGGACACCTGGGAGGACACTCCCAGATATGCTCTGACTGGGTTCACAATGATGTGATGTTTACTGAACATACACACATTGCCAACATACTGGCTGACAGGTTCAGTGAAAACATCTCCACCCCCTCCCCCCCACATGGAGAGATGTCTGTACCAGAAGACTGTGGCCCCCAAAACTTCTGTAATGCACAGGTGGGACATGCTCTCTCCAAGGCAGTGAACACAGCATCCATGGGACCAGATGGTGTCCCGGCTGTGTACACCACGATCTCATTGAGGAATTAGTCCCACAGTTAGGACAGCTGTTTAATCTTAGCCTCACCTCAGGTAATGTACCCAAGTTGTGGCGCACGGCGACTGTAGTCCCACTTCACAGGGGCAGTGCCTCCACTGACCCTGGTTATTACCGTCCCATTAGCTTGAGAAGCCTTATCTGCAAAGCCATGGGGAAGGATCATACTGGAACTCATAGATGACGACATAGGGGACTTGCATACTTTGCATCCAACCCAGTTTGGCTTGGTCAAAGGCAGATCATGCGTTTAAAACTTGGTTGACATTTTAAGAACAGTCACCGAGGCCATTGATGAGGGTCAGGCAGTCCATACAGCCTACCTCGACCTGGCAAAGGCCTTCAACACAATACCCCCCTCGGGTTTCATTGATAAACCCATCGGCTTGGATGTGAACCCGTACATCACAGGATGAGTTGCAAACTGGCTAGGTGACACAACCCACACGGTCATAGTTGCTGGCACCATGTCAGACTCACTGCTGGTCACAGGCGGTGTCCCATGCGGCTCAGTCCTGGGTCCAGTCTTTTTCTGCATCTACATTTCCAAAGTACAAGCAAACACAGGGGGGTTATGGCTGACATTGTTTGCAGATGACTGCGAACTGGGTGCCATAGTGGGACGGACATCTGACACAGATATCCTTCAGAAGGGCCTCACAGATATGGCTATCCGCTGCCAGGGACATGGCCTACAGCTAAATGCCGGGTAATGCATAGTCATACCCTTCGGGAAGAACAAGGTTACCCCTAGCTGCCATATAGGTGGCACTCCACTGAGCACAGAGGGAGTTACCAGGGATCTGGGGACCCAGGTTGTCAGTCACCATTCGTTCGACATGCACGTTGCTAACGTGGTTAGGTAGAACTTCTACATTGCCCACCTGATCGTGCAGGGATTCACATCTAGATCAGGGGAGGTCATCGTCTCCTTGTACTCATCACTCATTAGACCTATGATTGAGTACATTGCCCCGTTCGGAAGGTATCTGACCCGACACCTGCAGCAGCTGGGAAGGCCCCATAGGTTCATCGTCAAACGGATGCAGGGTGTCAGGAATTTGTGTTATGCTGCCCGACTGTAAGGACTCCTGCTCTATTCAGTCACATACCACTTGTTCAGTGGTGACCTGTGCCTGACATACGAGGCCATGTCGACCCATATTTGATGACTATGCTTCACCTAATGGATCTACATCCCTCAGAACCACAGGGGCAGGTGACGTGAACCTTGACACGGTCATTAATAGAATGTGTTGGAGGGACAGATACATCACCCAGACACTCACTATGCTGTGGAACAACATCCCAGTACATGTGAGGCAGAGCACCTCGCTGGCCTTGTTCGAGGGGGATCTTGACCAATGGATGGGAGATTGCAGATATACCCCAGGGATTACATCATTGTCACTGCTTGACAGAGGTACAGCAATATAATAGGCATTGTTATCTCCAGACTGGAGGGTTGGCAAAGGCAACATAACTATGGGCTAGGGTTATAGCTGCCCTTGGGCAGATAGCCTACTATGTACCTATGGACCTATGAACCTATGTTCATAGTTTGTCCCATTCACACTTGTCTATCCCCTATCCTCATTCATATGTGTATATTTCTGTGGCACATGATTGAACTATGTATTACCTGCAGGTATGCTGTGTACAGTGCACATACGTCACGGTTGATTACAGTGTATCTGTGTACCTACCTCTGTGATACTGAGGACTACCACACATCCTTCACAGCATTACATGCATATGTCCATACTATTATTCTTTGGCCTGAGGGGGGTTGTTAGGGCAACGGTTACACGTGTCCCTGTTTGTGCACGCGTCATGGTGGCCTTTGACCAGCCTCAGTTGCTATCGTGGGATGGACGGTAGTGTTGGTGTGTGTTTGGGATGTGTTTCCACTGCCGGTACATCTGTGGGGGGTGGGGTTGGCACATGTTCCTCTTTGCAGGGAGCCCCATCCTGGACATTTGTGTCATGCGTCAACACTTGGCACATGCCATATGTCCTGTGCTATTCCCACAGTCGTGTATGCCTTCCTGCATTACTACTACATGTTACTGGCTGTTTGTATCTGGTACACATGGCTATTATGGTGGATAGCTTGGCCTATTCCCATGCTATGACATACCCATTCATCCAGGCATATACATGTTATTCCATCCTTTGCATTGGCCGTGGGTGTCTGGCCATCCGGCAACGCTATTCTCAACGTGTGATGTCCCACCTTCACCTTCTGTGCCTGTGGCACCCTGTTGGGGCGTCCTGCTTGGTGGGCAGATGTTCCGCCATATGTGTTGTGTTTGACATGTCTGCATAGCTGATCATCAGTACGGTGGCTGAACATACTGCCTTGTCCAGATGTGTACAGTTATGGGCACCGTGGCGTGTGCACGCCTATGGGGTTTCGACAGGTCCATACCACATGAGGGATGTACACATTCTGTCGACACATTCACATGCAGCCATTTGGATATCTGTACCTGAGGTGGGATGTTAACATGTGGGGTACATATTTGCCCGCGTGGCACTACCTAGGACAATACTTCTTACTACATTTCAGGTATACCCATTGTGTGTAGGTGTGCAGCTGCGCAAGGCTGCTAGCTGGGTTGGGTGCACGGTCGTACATGGGTGCGGGTTACATGATATGACGGGGCTGTTGTGTATTACATTGGCATGCATGGGTTCTGCTTCTGGATATTACGCTTAAGCATACGCCGTCCTATGTGTATGCGATGGGCACATTGCTGGGTGTAGTACCTGTTGCTATGCACATGTTTGTCTGTGTTTAGGGTATCTGTTTTCCTTCTTGTTGTTATATCGACACGGCTACCCGGCTGTGTACTCTCACTACTGCTGGTGACCATGCCCATGTGGCTACTTCTGTGTAGGTGCGGCGCGCTGACATGCTGCGGTACACCTTCACTGGGTATGCCCACTGACAGTGCATTGCGTGATGGACATGGCATTATGCGTATCCTTTGTTCCTTGGACGGGCACAATTTGGACTTCGTGGGTTAATGTTTGGTTCTCCGTTTTGTGTGGACGGGTACTATGTTGCATACTCTGCGTACGTTTCATTATCCACGGACCCTGGCTGGTGCGGTTACTATTGCAGACGGCATGTGGAAGTCAGCACTTTAGGTTGCTCATCGCCTGCCGGCTTGGCCACGCCTACGGCCGCATCCTACTTTGGCTCGCTCACGTGCCCTTTGCACGTGTCTGTGGTTGCGGCGCGCACTCATTACTATTCATATGGCGCTGCTACGCCGATTATTCATTGCACTGCCGGCACAAGCCTTACACCGGCCTTGTGCCGAGCTTCATGAATCCCGGGGACAGTCTATAAAATGTTTTTCTCCAGATTGGAGAGATAATTCTAACTTGGCAGTTTATGATTAGATTAGTACTAGGCTAACTGCTCTTTTGGGCTATTTGAAGCCTAGCCAGTTACCCCATGTGAGAATTAAACCCCGCACCTTGTGTCTTTAAGGTGAGCACCTTAACCGTTATGTCATCCTCCCTCCCTTATTAATATTTGAAAAAAAAACATAGGTTCATAAGTTCATAGGTTGGTACTAGGCTATCAGCCCTAGGGCCTATACAAGCCTAGCCATAACAATTCCCTGGCTATTTCTTCCCACACTATTTACTTCTCTGGACCCCTGTCTAGCAGGGTGACTGACGTGATCCCCGGGGTGAATTTCCTTTCTCCCATCCAATCATCAAGGTTCCTTTTGAAGAGGACCAAAGAGGCACTCTGCTTGACATATATGGGCAATCTATTCCAGAGTCTGGGGAGTCTCTGGGTCAGGAACCTATCCCTCCAGCATGTTTTGTTTATTGTGATGACAAGGTTTAGACCCCTGGAGCGTGTGGCTCTGAGGGATTGGGATTTCTTTAAGTGTAGCATGTCCAACAGCTCTGTGTTTGACATGGCCTTGTATGTTAAGCAAAGATCGCCTCTGAGTAGACGATATGCGACAGAGTATAGCTGGAGTTTTTTAAGGCGGTCAGCGTAGGGCATCTGCTTTAGGCCTGTGATTCTTTTAGTGAGGTATTTCTGTGGCCTTTCTAGTTGTTGCAGATGTCTTGAGAGGTACATACCAAATGGGGCATTGTATTCTATCATGGGTCTAATGAGGGACGAGTACAGTGGGACAATGACCTCCTTTTTTCTGGAAGAAAAGCCCTTAGTGATGAGGTGTGCCACATAGAAGGATTTCCTGACTGTTGTTGCAATGTGGTTATCTTAGGTGAGACCACTGTCCACCTGTGTCCCTAAGTCTCTTATCAAACTTTCGGTGTTTAGTGTACTGCCACCTATATGGTAATTCACGGATACATGTTTTTTCCCAAAGAGGATAACTATACATTTCTTGGCATTGAGCTTGAGCCCATGGCTCTGGCACCAAGCATCTGTTTCTGTAAGGCCCTTTTGTAGAGTATCCATATAATTTGGGGATTCAATAATGGCTCCCAGTTTGCAGTCATCTGCAAACTTTGTTATCCAGAGTCCCTTACTGTTGGCCTGTACTTCAGAGAAGTAGATGCTAAACAAGAGCGGTCCCAGGACTGAACCCTGAGGTACTCCACTTGTCACTTGTCTTAAGCTGGATTTGGAGTCGGCTACTTTTACAGTGTGGGTTCTATCAGTAAGCCAGTTAGCAACCCATTGGGTGATGTAGGGATTAATGCCCAGCTTAGTAAGTTTATCTATGATTCCAGAGTGGGGGATGGTGTCAAAGGCCTTGGCAAGGTCTAGATAGGCTGTGTGGACCACCTTACCTTTGTCCATGGCTCTGGAGATTGATTCGAAAAAGTCAATCAAGTTCAGGAGACAGGATTGGCCCTTCATGAACCCAAACTGGGTAGGGTCCAGTGTTTGAAGGTTGCCAATGTCTTTGTTTATAAGTTCCATGATAATACGCTCCATGGCCTTGCAGATAAGGCTTGTCAGACTGATGGGACAGTAGTTTCTGGGATCCAAGGTGGATCCCCCCTTGTGGAGTGGGATAACTGTAGCTGTGCGCCACTCGGTGTGCACGAAACCTGAGGTGAGGCTATGATTAAACATGACACTTAGGTGAGGTGCCAGTTCATATTGTAGTTCATGTAGTACACAGCCCGGGATGTCATCTGGTCCAATGGATGCTGTATTCTTAGCTTTGGAGAGTGCGTTTTTTACCTGTGTGGGCGTTATTACCGGAATTTGGCAATCTTCAGGTATTGAGATGGGCCATTTAGGGGGTGAGAGGGGGGGTGAAGTTGGCACTGAATCGATCTGCCAGGATATTGGCAATATACTTGGGATCAGTATATTTAATGCCATTCTATTTTAGCTCAGAGCAGATCTGAGCATTGCCATTTAGATTCTTGACATAGTTATAGAATGCCTTGTTGTTGTCTTTGGAATCTTTGGCAATTTTATTTTCGTAACTAGCTTTGGAGGATTTTATGAGGGATCTCAGTTTCTTACTGAGGCTGGTAAGGAAGTTTTTTACATCCTGGGATTTTCCTCTTTTCTGCAACAGTTTCTTCCTTTTTGTTGTAAAGTTTGTTTATGGCAGGGGACCACCAGATTGGCTTCTTTTTTTTGGATGAGAGCATCTTGGTTCTATTTGGGATGGCACGATTTATGCATGAGTGGATGTGCTCGTACAGTGCCTTAGTGTAGGATTCAGCAGTTGAACTTTCAGCTCCCGTCTGCATGAGTGTCATGAAGTTTGTCACTTCTGACTTGAGTAGCATGAAGTTGGCTTTGGAGAAGTTTTTTATGGAGATTTCCTTACTGGGGGGTGGGGTGGGATGTGGATGTTAAGGGTGATTAGCTTATGGTCAGACGTGACTAACGAGGGGGTGACCACAGGTGTGGAGCATTGATTTCCCATGTTGGTAATGACCAGGTCTAGGATATTGGAGCCCCTGGTGGGACTATGGATTAGTTGATCCAGGGCATTGGAATTTATGAATTCCAAGAACCGTTGGGCAAAGGTGTTGGTACATGAGTAGCTTTCCCAGTTAATGGCAAGGTAGTTAAAATCACCTAGTATTAGGGTGTTTGGCTCTATCTTAATATTTTACAGTATGTTTAGAAAGGTGTAGTGAGAATCTTGGGGTATGGTGGGGGATCTGTAGCAAGCTACAATTTGGATTGCAGTCTTACCTAGTGTTAGTTGCACCTGGAGAATTTCAGACACATTGTGTTGGGCAACTAGCCTGGTGGTGTGAATATCCTTGAAAGTGTGGTAAGAGTTGTAGCCTGGTATTGCAGGGGTGCTCTCTGGAGCCTTGAACCAGGTCTCAGTTACTGCACAGATATCAATGTTCTCCATTTTTAGGAGTGCCTCGAGAGAGTGCATTTTGAGGTTTAGACTTCTAGCATTGAGTAACATTACCTTCAGATTTTGCATGCTTGTACCTGTTACGGTGGTGGTTTTGTTCTTTGAACTTTGCCTAAAAAAGGCACTATAGGGGTGGCAAGAGCCTTAGCCAGTAACCTGAATCCCAGAGGCGACAGGTGCAGACCATCTCTGGCAAAGCATCGTGGTCTGTCAATCATGTCGTCCCAGGCAGACAGATACTGGATCCCCTTTGAATGACACCAGAAGCTTATCCAATTGTTGAAGTCAATCATTTTGTCCTTATATTGTGGTATCATTCTGGGCGAAGGCAGGTTGCTACTCAGGGCTAGGGTCATACCTGCCTGGGCCACATGATCCGAGAGCTCTTCCATGTCTCTTTTCAAGTAGTCTAGGGAGGTACATCTCAAGTCATTCACTCCAACATGGACAATGACAGAGTCATATTTGTACTTGTTGTGGAGTGACTTGAGTGCATGCGTTATGTGGCAGATCCTGGCACCAGACAGGCAGCTGACTGTAATTTTCTCCTTGTTCAACCTGGTGAATCCTCTCTTTAGCATGTCATGTTTATGGCCCGATGTGTCAAGCTGCATCTCCGTCTCTGTAACAATGTAACAGGTACTGGACAAAAGTTATGTTTCCCAAAATAATTTATAATAGCAATTGGCATATTCTGTAAAGTGGGAATCCATAGACGGGGTGCCACACATTAAAAAAATTATGCTGCTATGGTCACTTTTTAAAAGTGTCATGGAAATGCTACTCTGGAAGACTAGAGGGATAAAGTCCAGACTATGGCCCAAGCAACCCAGGTTAAATTAGCAGCTCAGGCAATTGATAGGGCAGCAGAGAAGGACAGGCATGCCAATCTGGATGAGAAGGCACTTTTTGATGATGCTCCCTAAGGGGAGGAATGGTCCAAATAGAGAAGTTGCCTTCGGACATAGTTGAAGAATGTGGGTAGTAGGGAAAGGGAGTGGGTAGAGCATAAGAATCCCCCATACAGAAACACAGATAGCTGAGCCACCAGGATGCCCTTAGGATTCACAACTGCTCCCATCAATAACAGAGTGGGATGGGGGAGGAGGAAGAGGATCGCTGGTAGACCTGGCATGGACATGGGGCACTGGGGCCGGGCTGATAAGCTGAGATCTGAAGGGATAAAGAAAAAAGTGTCAAGGAAATAATTGTACAAAGCCTCAATTTTTGTCAGAAGCTGAATGCCGAGAAGTGATAGCAGTCTTTATCCCAGGACAAAAAGATTATTCTGCAGGTTTACAGATGATAGCATAAGGGGAGCTGCATAGTGGAGGTTTGGTAGGATGGGTGGAAGAGAGACCATAACTAAAAAATATTACTGGCAAAGTACAGTTGGTGAGCTTGTTTTGCCAAGTATCTTCTTACATTGATGATGTTATAAAGTGTTCCCTTACCCTCTCTCCATAATTCAACTTGTTATTTTTAAGAAAACTACAAACATTCTAAAAGTTTTTTCAAATTGACTTAAAATCTATGAAATGCCATCACCATATATTTATTGGGAACATGACAACATTTGTTGTTTGCAATAGTATTCATTTCATGCCCACAGATGTGTAAAACATCATTTTTGATTAAATTTGCCAGATCTCCATCTTAAACCCACTAATGCTTTGCTTTGCGTTGGTACTGTGCCACCATATATGACAAAAATTGCACTAATTCAGTAATTCTTCAATAACTTAATTAACCATTTCAGTGTGCCAAAGGAACCCATTCAGAGTTTTGAAACATGTTTTTACTGACTCATTAAGTTGCAAGAGATATTATGTGTGATTTGTATGTTCTCCATAATGATAGGTATGAGGGCAGAAATTGGAAATAAGCTTCTTATTTTATTTGCTGTTCAGCTGAGTCCTGGAATATAGTAAACAGTTTTTTATAAAAATAAGCCATAAGTACTTTAAAGGAAAGTCTAAGGACTTACATGAAGGGACAGAGTTAAATGTTTGAGATATGTTTTGAATTTACCTATTAAACTTAAGTAACTTATCTAAGATTTAAAACAACTGGGTTTTTTAGTAATGATGAGTTATGTTGATTAGTACCAAAATGAAGGAAAACATTGTTATTTTCTCACTTTATGGTAGAAAGCATCCATGACGTGAAGGGAATATATAACTAAGAAAACCCTATTTTGTGGATAAAAAGGCATCTTGTCCCTTATTACAGCTTACATATGCTGACTGTTTTGTATGTTACAGACGTTGTAACATATTATATCATGATGAATAGTTAACCTGCATTGCATTATCACATTAAGTGCAATGTTAGCCTAGAATTCAGGTTATATGACTTTACTATATATTATGAGTACGTATGCATTTCTGGGTCAGAAATTTTGAAAATATATGCTGAATATTAGGAATCAGCAATATAGCATAAAATTTGGTGGAGGCCATCTCCAATTAAATGTTCACCTTATTGTCATAAATTTGTTATGCTGAAGTACTTGTGATAAATTTATCTGTCATAACATTCCAATTAAATATTAAATGAATTGTTAGGAATTTAATACTGCCCTATAAGGAGATCTTTAGAAAAGGCCATATTAATGATTTATTTATGTCTCTGTTTTAAGCCAAAGCTATTTGGCTTTCTATGCACCTGAAAATATGTTTAGTGCAATTTTCTTGTACTTAAAGACTCTACAAAATTAACTAAAGAAACTCAGTTTTTTTTTCAAGGTCAACTTTTATTAGCTAAATTAAACTCATACCTCAGTCCAAATTAAGATTTTTAAGCAATTGTTCTATATATTTATTTATTTTATTTTATTTTATTTTATTTGCAGTTGGTTTACCAGGATAGTCCATTGGGCCAAAAAGAACCCGTTTTCAATGGAGTCCTGGGGAGAAAAGCTACAAAAAACAATAATAAACTAGGTACAAACAGTGACATGATAAATACAATAGTACAAGATACAAACATATGAGTTTGAAGCTTCAGGAAACATACCAATAATACTCAAAATATTTAAAAAAAACTCAAACTTTAGGAATTCAAACAATACCATTTAGAGAAGAGTGATGTTACTTTACACATACAGAGTGGTTATTTTGTAAGGAACAAAAGCTTATAAGGTACAATCAGGTAACATGAGTGTGAAGGAAGATGTAAATACCATATTTTTACGAGGGGTGGGAGCAAGAGCATTCCCATTTGGCTTTTTATGAGGGGTGGGAGCAAGAGCATTCCCACTGGGACCTTAGATACATATGAAGAGATTTTTTAAACATGTTATGATTGAGAGTAGTGCGAATCGATGGTGGGAGTGAGTTCCAGAGACGAGCTAGGTTAAAGGATAGTAAGTTTTTGCCTGGAGGACGAGTTGGTTTGTGTACTTCTAATAGGTTTTGATTGTTAGACCTTAAAGCCCTATTGGGTAGGTGCATCCTGAAGGCGGAGGACAGGGAGGGACAGAGAGATGGGTTGAGAATGAGCTTGTGGGCTAAAGTTAACTGAGTGTAGTTGAGTTGATTAGGTAACTCAAGCCAGTTTAGTTTTTGGAGAGAGGTGCAGTGGTGGGTGGAGGACCTGTGGCCGTTTGCAAACTTAGCGATTTTGTTATAGCATGAAGAAAGTTGTTTTTTTATAGAGGACTGAAGATTAGTTAGCAGAGGAGCTCCATAGAGAAGGGAGGGGATAAGAAAAGAAGAGGAGAGAGTGATTTTAGAGGAGCATGTGAGGTACTGATTTTGACGATAGAGCATGCCTAGTTTTTGATGGCAGTTAGTAAAGAGGATTGAGGAATCCTAAGAATATGAGGTAATACGAATCCATATTAAAGATGGAGGTATTGTTGTTCTCTTGAATGGCTGTGAAAATTGGTTTAATAATAAAAACAAGTAGCCTTACCTTATTTCTGTATGTTCATAGAAAGATGCTGGGAATGCAGTCAAGGAGACCACTGAGGAGCATAGTGTAGTTTCTCAGTTGTCTGAGAGCAGAATTTCTTTGATTAAGTGACCTGTTAACTTTAGGAATCAGTTTGTTAAGAGTTTATATCCTCAATCCTCTTTACTAACTGCCATGGTAAATTAACTCAACTACCTGCTGTAGAAATAGAACATAAAGTCTTTGGATCTTCTATCACCAAAGGCAAGTGCCCTACCTAGTTACCTGGTTGAGAATAGAACCCTCAACCTTCTGCTCTACCAACACCAAAGGCAAGTGTGCTACTTCCTGAGCCATTGACACTACCTATGCAATGAGAAAATAAGGTATGCAAGAAAAAACTGGGTATACTAGATTATTAATAAACTAAGGAAGTTTAGCTCCTTTAATATCAGAAATATAACCTTCTTGCAGTTCAAATACCTTGTATACATTTGTGGACATTAATGCTACATCTGATGACATTTTATTACTAATTTGTATGTGTTCATACAAATCAAATAGAATTGATTATAATAAGTAAATAACTTCATTATATTAATTCCCAGAATTAAATAATACTTTTACTGTTATCTAACATTATACAAGTCTTGAAGTAATAAATAATTACTGATAGTTTGTCACATGCATTTTATTATTATCTAACGTTATGCAAGTCTTAAAGTAATAAATAATTACTGATAGTTTGTCACATGCATTTTAGTGTTACCTAACATTATACAAGTCTTGAAGTAATAAATAATTATTGATAGTTTGTCACATGCATTTTAGTGTTATCCAACGTTATACAAGTCTTGAAGTAATAAACAATTACTGATAGTTTGTCACATGCATTTTATTGTTATCTAATGTTATACAAGTCTGGAAGTAATAAAGAATTACTGATAGTTTGTCACTTGCGTGTATGCAGTTTTAAGCAGGATAATAGTCAATAACATTCTATTATATATAGATCATGATCAGGCTTATGAAATAATGTGATTTAGTGAGACTACAGTCAAGTTACAATCCTGTAATAAAATGAATCTGAATTAGTTTAAAAATTATATATGAATCCTTAAAATAATTTTTCGGTAGTTGATCAGGACTGGAAACCTAGTTTCAGGTAAATGCTTGATAATTTTCTTTTATTTCCTCTTGGTTTAATTTAAAAAAAATCAAAACTAAAAGTTACTCTGCAGTAAGCATTTACAAATCTATTTTGTCATACTAATTTACCATTTTATATATATATATATATATATATATATATATATATATATATATATATATATATATATATATATATATATATATATATATATATATATATATATTTTTTTTTTTTTTTTAAATCATCTTAGTAATATTGTACAAATTAATATGCAGATATTTTATGACTGTTCTGAATTATCTGTACTGCTTGCAGTGTTTTTTTTTTCCCTATTAATAAAATAATATAGATTCACAGGTTCATAAGTAATACTAGGCTAGCTGCCCTTGCAGGCCATTTTAAGCCTAGCCAATTCTCCTTTTTTGCTTGAAATAACATTTAGTTATAAATTGGTCTTACCCGTACCATGGTCAGTAATTATGTATTACCCCTAAAGACAATTACTGGGATCAAA
Organism: Protopterus annectens; assembly: GCF_019279795.1. Taxonomy (NCBI): domain Eukaryota; kingdom Metazoa; phylum Chordata; order Ceratodontiformes; family Protopteridae; genus Protopterus; species Protopterus annectens. The sequence goes on from NC_056725.1 coordinate 67,287,426, forward strand.
CCATAGATAATTTGTGGGGACCAATGAATGGGATAGAGCATTTAGGAGCTACCTCTGTCCATTAGTAGCATAGGGGCCTGTCCTGGGGTAAATTCATTGTTTCTCATCCATAGATATAAGTTGCACTTGAACATTGACAAGGATGAACTTTGTTTTATATGGATGAGAAATCTGTTCCACAGCAGCAACAGTATCTTCTGCGAGATATACCTACCCTTTAAACCATTCTGTTGATGTTGCAGAAGAGGCTTAGATCCCTAGACTGAGTGTTTCTGATGCCATTTGACTTACTGATGTGCAGTAAATCCATCATTAATGGGTTGGAAGATGACTTGTATGCTAGACACAGGACACCTCTTAAAAGTCTGTAAAATACCAAGAACAGTGACAATAAACTAAAAGTTGACATTCACATATCCATGACCATAAAAAAAGTCCACAAAAAACTAGGAGCATTATACAGAAATAAACAATTTCTCACCAAAGCAGCAAAGATTTCAATAGCAAATTCCCACCTTATCTCCACCCTACTTTATGCCTCTCCAGTATATACCAACCTAAGGCAATGTGATCTAAACAAGCTAGAGACCTGCTACAACAAAATCGCAAAATTCACCACAGGGGCATCCTACCGTAGTCACCACTGTCTCTCACTTGCTGAACTGGGCTGGCTTGAACTCCCTCACCTCCTTCAGTGGTATCAACTCTCACTCACCCACAAACTAGTAAACCATCCACTAAATGTCCCATCCCTCCAGAATCTACTCCAACCCTATCGCACCACCAGACCACTAAGATCCAGCAACAAAAATCACTTGCAGATCACTAAAGCCAATAACTCTGCTGGTGAAGCACTATTCTCTTGCACCATAGCCAAATTATGGAACTCACTCCCACCCACAATTACCACCGTACCATCATGCACCAACTTCAAAACTTTATTAAAAGCGCACCTAAAAACATGCTGGCTATGCCCTTGCAACTCCCACTCTAATATCATCCACCCCATCCAACTACTACCTTTCTTTCACCTCCACTAAGCTCAGATGCTCATAAGCCTAGTACTTATTATACAGCAGGAACTTCTCATTGTTACATTTGTTAATGCCTGTTATGTACTTCACAGATAAAGATTCTAGTTGTCTACTGATGTACTATGTTCTTCATCTGTAAATATGTTGTAAGTAATTTCTATGTTAAATTGTTAATCACTATGTAATCCAATGTAACTACTGTCTGTTTATTTTACTGTGGAGCTTTTCTCCCCAGGCCTCCGCTGAAAATGGACCCACGTCCAGTCGGACACTCCCGATCAACAAATTTAAATAAATAAATAAATAAATAAACAGTGACAGGGCTTTGAGTCAATCCATATAGGGCATGTTGTTTAAGCTTTGTATCATTTTATTAAGTTATCTCTGTGAGCATTTCAGCTGTTGCATGTATATGTATAAATACATGCCATACATTTTATTCAATGACTGGCCTAATTAGGGCTGAGTAAAGGGTGACAATGACATCTCCTGCTCTAGACCCAACCCCTTTGTTTATAATCTGTACAATATAGAATGACTTTTTTACAACAATAGACACATGTTAATTAAAAGATAGCTCACTGTCCACATAAGTTTCCAAATCCTGAACAAATGGTTCAACTGTTAGATACGTATTGTCAATGTGGTAGTTCCCTACGGTAGATGACTTCCCAAAGATACAATAATGAATTTTTTGGCATTTAGTTTCAGCCTGTGATTTTGCACCAGTCATTTATTTGGACAAACCTTCCAACAGGATGGTAATGTTATCTGAGGATTCAATGACTGCCCCTAGCTTGCAGTTATCTGCAAACTGAGTCAGCCAGAGTCATTTGGTATTGGCTTTTACTTCAGAAAAATGTCCCCTTCTTGCCTGCACTCAAATATCTTGAGAGTTTAAATAGTAGACTTTGTTTTTTGTTTGTTTGTTTGTTTAGATGTTTCCCTTATTTTGGATTGCAGTTTAGTAGATGAATATATTTGTTGCAGCTCATATGAAGTAAAGTTTTGATGGTTTGTAGTTGGTCACATAATGTCAGCACTGCTGCCTTCTGTTTCTCTGACCTAATGGAAATGACTGCATTTCTGATAAAATGAATGATTTGTCTACTTGGTAGAAACATAAAACAAATAGTTTCTATTAAAATGAGAATATTATTTCTTATCTTGTTTAATTACTTTTGAAAATGACTTGAATGCTTGATTATTAATTTCACTGTTCATGTTTTGGCAATTTAATGTATGTATATGCTAAAACAACAACCGGTACATGGGCAGATACAATCCTACGTCTTGATTCAGTATTAGAAAAAATATTTAAATAGAAATCATATGCAGAAAAATATTTTTTATTTTTTTTTATATTTTAAGTTTAGAAATGTAAAAACAATTAGGGTTGAATGTTTATGATTCCAAATATGTGATCACACATGAGATTCTAGCACATCCTTTAATATCTCAGCATGTTTTTCTGCCTGTGACACCTATTGTAATGATTGCCTCTGTCCCTTAATTTAATTGTCTCCTTGATGTACATTTGACAGAAAAAGCAGAATGCTTTAAAAGGAATGGGTATATATGGAGTTTAATGCATATTAGGATACTGATAAATGCATTCTGAGTAGTACAATATCCCTCTGCGACTCTGTCCAGCCATCTTTTTATCATTATAAATTATTATTGCTTTCATCGCTGAACTGTTACTATTGTAGTTGCTCTATGAATGTTTATAAAAGGGATATCCATTCAACAAGTAGTTATTTTCTGTTGATTAATGGATTTGCTAAAAATGAGTTATACAAGCATCTACAAGGCATAAATATTTACATTATTTTTTTTTTATTTTTAGCATTTGGTTTAAAGAAAATTACTTGACCATATTTGCTTATATTTCCCCACCCAATGAAGCAGAATTCCCACTGAAAAATAGCTCATTTGACAAACAGAATGCTTTAATAATATAATATTTGCATGTGCCATTCCTTCTAAATAACATTTCCATCAGACTTCCCCCAGGTTTGAGGGGAATGTGTTCATAACATCCTCATTTTAGTTATTTAACAGCTATGGTTGCAGTTTGAAAAGTGTGTTATAAATGTTTGTATTTGATTTTCAGTATTATAAGGATTAAAACATGCAACTAAATCCCTTGTTACCACTAGATGTATGTGCAAAGCTAAGGTCACCTTCAGATAATGGCTAAGTTCCAATGCAAATTGTCTGGTTATATTACATAAACTCACCATTACATCTCCAACCTTAATTCTGTCATCCCTATCCTAGAATCCATATATCTTCCACTGACTAGTTTACTTGTGCATCTCTATAACTCCAGTGCATTTATGCCTGCATATACCCACTGCAAGATAAGGAACATTGTATAGACATGTAAATAACTCACTAATTATTCCATATTTTCTTTTTCTACCACTGTATACTGTTGTTAATATTTCACTGTTAATCAAAAATTTTCTTTCAAGACACATTTTAATCTCTTAATTTCAGTAAAAATGACATTATATCATTATACTGTTTATTTTTATGCTATTTCTTTTTTCTGTCACAGGCTGAGGCTGAAATTGGTGTTTTGTGATCAGTGCTGGGGTCAACAAATTGAAATAAATAAATGTTTCCTGACAGAAAGAAAAGCTTTCTTTTGCAACACCATTTGGAAGGTAAATCTTGGAAAACAGAAAAAGAAACTTGGTTCAGGAGAATATTCTTGGGCTTTTATAGTGGCATTTAGTCTACAAAAAACATGATTTTTATAGTGACCAAGCTATTAAGTGCATGTTTCAAAGAGCCTAAGCAATTGACTATGGTTCTAATATACATGCTTGCATTCTAGTAGCTTGTGACACACCTGCTTGCTGCTACTTGCTCAAAAAAAGCAAGTGCTCGAACTCCCACCATCCCAATCCCCCATTTCTACATCCCACTCCCAGCACTGTACCCTGTAAAACTACATAGCCCTACAAAAACCCAAACTCTAACCTTAAAACTCCCGCCCAGTTCCCAAACTGAATCCTGGCTCTCTAACCGTAAACCTCCACTGCCCCTCTCAAACACTAAATCCCCAATCACTCCATAACCCAAAAACTCCCATCCCACTCACTAAACCCTCTCACTGTCTAACCCGATAACTTCCTTCCTCCTCCCTAAGCTTAGACTCCCCCTCCCAGTCCCTATGTCTAAAAGGTTCTGAGATATCCCCATGAAGGGCAACACTACAGCAGTACTGAGGTTCTGCTATACTGTTAACATTGTCTGATTATTAAGTACTTGCCAGCTACTAAGCTAAGGATACTACTGTTCTAATTAAAAAGTTATCTTATATGATAATTTTATATGATAAAAATAACTGCTCTCTTTGTTATGAATAAAGCACAGGTGCAAAAACACAAACCTCACTTGTTCATTTTTTTAAATGCTCAGCAGTTTGGATTTGGGGCAAATTCATAGTTTAATCATGCAGAACTAGACTAATAAATATTTGTTGTCCTCCAGTGTTCCTTATTTGTGTACACTGTTAGTTGCTCATAGGGAAAAGTTAATAAGTGCTATGGTGCCTTATAAGACTAAGATCCCAGTTAAAACTGCTGACTGCCAGACTAAACAACTGAATAACCTTCAACAACATTGTTCAGCTTTTCAAAGTACAAAAATGTCCTTGAAGAACCATAACAGACATTAGTGATACAGAACAATCAGACTTTGAAAAATGTTCTCCCATTGGTTGCCCTTTTGTCTATGGGCATTGAACCTAGTTTTGAATGCCTGTCCTGTCTCTCCAATAAAACCTATCTCTGGATATGACTTTCATTTGGTTAGATAAACCACATTTTTAGAAGTGCATATACAAATAGATATTACAAATCATCTGATATGTTTATATGTTTTGCACCTTGGATTGTTGTGGAGTTTTGTGCCATTTTAGACCATGTTCTCTTCTGGCCTATATCTGATTCCATAATAAGGTTTTTAAGATTTGGTGTTTGAATAATAGTATTGGGATTGCTTGAAAACTGTCTATCAGCTTGTCATCCACACTAAATGTTGGCTGGAGTCACATCGATTGGGTGCAGTTATTTACATTTTGGCTGAAATGTTGTGACTAGTGGAACAGACGGTCATCCCTTTATAGTGGACAGCTATCCCCATGGCAGCTGAATTGTTCTGTTAAGTGAGCTGTCAAACTCCCTGGCGGAGTGACATTGAGCAGGTATTCTCTGCTTTACTTGAACAAATACAGGGATATCAAAGTGTTTGCTTGAAAATAAGTGACTTCTTTGTGTGGCTGTGATGATTATTGCTTATGTGCAGACACATCTTTCTTTCAGTTGGCTTCCTGTAATCGCATGTCTGTAATGTAAAGTTACACTTCAAGTCAATTACTCCAAGGAAAGTTTAATACATGGATGGATTCTGTTGAGTCCTTGGTGGAATTCCTTGAAAAAATAAATGTTATGCATCTAAATTATGAAAAATCATTTATAAAGTGGAAATACATAAGTGGTCGGTGTGATCAGTGTTGTAAAAATTCTTCTAGGTTTGCTAAGAAAAGGTCTCCATACTGTGGAGCCATTCTGGTGCCTATAGTCTGAACATAATGTTTTCCATAAAAATTAAAGTTATGTGTCAGAATAAATTCTATATGTTGATTACAATGCTATTTTAGCAGAAATTTCAGGTCTATCATTGCCGACAGCCTTTATAATTTAATCCCGAGTCTCTCTCCAGAGCTAAAGTGACTAAAATTGGCAAAACCTGACTATGTCAGTTTGCAGACTTTCCAAGCAAATCATCAGTCTAATGCTGTCCCATACTAGTGGTTGTAAGATCTCACATAATACAGATTATATGTGCATCAGTTGTCAACAACACATGGTGACAAACTGAGTGGAGCACTTAACCCTTTGATAAACAGAGGAAGGATTCTTTATACAAAATAACTTTGCTGCTGCAGTGCATGCATGCATGTGTTAGGCTATGAACCCAGCTGGAATTAAAACCTGACACTCTCTCAAGGCAGACACAACTTCCAAACTGCTATTACAAGGCATTTTGGTGAAACATTGATTAACCAAAAAACAGTTTCATAATACAAACCAATTTTATAAATTGGTTAACAAACCAAGTGATTCCACTGAACACAAGTGCCCATTTTCGGGGGTGACCTGGTAGCACTGTCCAGTTAAGTTACTTGCTTAGGGTCACTATTAAAAGTTGGTTAAGTATTATTTGAGAAAATATTTATGTATATTTACAGCAAGCTAAAGTACACAGTAGAAAACATGTAAGATTTAATTCCCTTATATGGCTTATTTTGTACTTTTTTAATTTTGATGCCAGTTATTAAAACAGTACAAAAACTGTCAGGTCCACAGACATACTGGGAGAAATGTATATGCACAACGCATTAAACATACTGGGGGAAATGTATACGCACAAAGCATTAAACATACTAGGGGAATGTATATGCACAAAGCATTGTAACAAATGTATCAGCAACGCCTGGGATTGCTGCATCCAAACACAGAACCTTGACAAATGTAGCAGTCTACGAAAAAAGCAGTTACATCCTTGTCACAGTGTTAAGCAACAATTACAAGAAATGACTCTTTCAACTAGGTCCAAAGAAGGTGATGAAAAAATTCATGTCACATGTATGCACATTATCTGCATATCTATTAATGTTTAATTAATGTTTAACTCAGTTCTGTGAATGAATGTTTTGAGTTTAAAGAATGTAACAAATATAAAATATTCTCAGATTTGTGAGGACTTTTAAGAATCATCCACTTTTGCATGCAAGAGTAGGCTAGTTTATCCATATGTCCCGAGTATTAGAAGGTAAAAGTAAGCACAATCTAGTAATGCTGTTAGCCCTGTAATAAATGGCTATATAACTTCACAGTTGTCACCCAAACATCTACTATATCATTTATAAGACCTATCTCACAATGCATGTGACTGTCAATGAATGCTTTTGTTCAGTGAGTAATTCTGCACAACAAATGGGAAACCCTTTTCATGACCAAGTTGTTTAATTGCAGCTGCATAGCTCTTGAGGTAGAATGAATGGCAAGTCGGAATGTAAATAAAATGTTGAGATCTGGCCATTTATATCCCTAAGTAAAGCAATAGTCAACAAAAGGCAGACTTTAGATTGTATTTATTTTCTGACTCGCTCCACTGATTCTATTACAAGCTACTCCTTTTTAAATACTTCTGGCCTAAATTGTATTTATTAATTTATTTGCTTGCTTATTGTTCTATCTGTCTGAATGTCTATCTATCTAAGTGAACTGATCTTAGGAACTATTTTTGAAGGAGGCAGGATATAGGCAAACATGGCAACAATTCAATAGCTAGAGTTGACAATTAGATAAAATATATATTATGTATTATATATTATGTAATACAATGTATGAACATAATTGCAGTTAGTTATGAAAATCATATAATAAAAATAAATATCAAAATAATTTAATAATAATATAGAAGATTATCAGTGGGTTGCCAAACATAACTGG
>NC_056725.1:67297495-67457495 GCF_019279795.1 Protopterus annectens
GACTTAGCAGTTACCTTATTCTATACTATGAGCCCCTCTACTGAAAAAAAAAATGTTTCGTCGTGAAGTCATAAAGACTAAGAACTGTTTTTGCTATCTGGTTACACTGTGCTAGTGTTCTCTCTGTAAGCCCAGCACTAATAAATTTAGCGTGCAGTGGGTCAGATTTGGGAGATGCATATTAAAACCACAGCACCAGTCTTGTTACCGACATGCCCATTGTTAGACCTGACAACTGTCGTTAATAAGTCATATGCCTGGAAAACTTTGAAATCATGCTGCCTGTAATTTAGTCAGGCCTCACTTTCCCACCAACTCTTCTCTTTACATACTCACTCCTATCCCAGGGTCACTCACACCATGGAAAGGGGAGCTCTTCTTTCACAAACAGTGTGGTAGCACACAAAAGATGTGTGTTTAGGTATTGTTGGTATGCATATGTATGGGCCATGATGAATACATTCAAGCCTGTTCTGTCAGACCCAGCAGACTAAATGGGATTGAAAAGAATTAGAACTTCATGGAAACTTTTAGTGACATTGGAGGTAACTATGTTTATAAGGGCTATGCAGCTATGTGGCCCTATGCTTGAGAGTTATATTAACTTTTGATTTCTCATGAAAAAGCATTTAGTTGGAAGATTGTTCAGTCTGTTAAGCTCTACTGAACATCCTTTAATTTTAGCATACTCTCCATCAACTGGATGTAATATATACGGTCTTGTCTCCTGGACTCTTTTCTGCATCATATTTCTCATACATCTTGGTTATCCATTATGCAAAACACTTTCAGTGATTATTGGCTCCTTCTACCTACTGAATGTATAAAGTTAACAAAAAACAGTGAACTATTAAATGGCAAAAAAATATTCAGTGTCATGAACTCAAGTCCAGAGAATGAATCTTGATGCAAAAAAGTGTCTGGGAGCCTGGGATTTATAAAGGTTACCACTAAGTGTACACTTTCTGAGTGAATTGACAGCACAAGCACTGTGGTAGAGATGTTCCTGAATACAGAAAGTGTACACTCATTGGTTACCTTCATGAATCCTGGGAGTGTTGTTACTTTTTCTGTGCCTTTGGAACTGTATGTTTCTTTTGCAGATAATTGTGTAATTGCAGTGTGTTATAATTAAAACAGAGGTGTTTTGCCTTAATACATGCTTGTGCTCTGAAATAAGAAGGTGACATTCAGATTACAAGGTACTTTTATTTAATGTTATCTCAAAAATTATTCACATTCTGGGATATTTTGATATCAAGAACAAATACATCCTTCGGCATGCACATTAAAGCTCTGTTGTTTCAGTGCTCCAGCAAGTTCCATATTTACTTCCTTACTCCAAGACTGGATGATGACAGGTTCTCTTTTTTCATGAGGTAGTTCCTTATGTCCCCTTATTCTTTTGCTTCTAGAAAATATAGTTCTGTTTTTTTCTGCTGACAACCCCAGATATTTTTCTCTTTGATCATTCTGTTGTGTCCACTAAGAACTCTGGCTAATTTTTCTGCATGGTCTCTGGTTATGTCGTGTCCCTCTCCCTATGCAGTGTCCAGAAATGAACAGAACTCAGCTGCAGTAGATATACCAGTGCCTCATACAATAGTAGTATCACCTCCTTGCCACTTAAGTCCAATCTTTTTGTAGGGCACCCCATATATTTGTTGCCCTTAGATGCAGCTTTCTCACTTTTTCCTACTGTTTGTAACTAAAGTAATTGTATCTAGATCCTCTTCCAGTTCTTAACCAAATCCTGGGCTATGAGTCACTGCATATAGTGCCTCACCTATTAAACCTTAGCCAACATTATATTGATGTATATAAAGAATCCGATAGAAGGAAACTGGAGTCTCTCTCACTCCTGCGAAAGAGTGTTGAGGATAGTGTAGGGGGATGCTGCTATTTTGGTATATTATCCTGCCTAATCTTTATAAAGGATATGATTGTCACCCCCCCCCCCCATTCTGACAATTGATTACACCCGAATGTTATCTCCCTTTGGATTCCCACATGCATCTTCCAATGACAAACTCTATCTCTCTTCAATCAGATTACTTCTTTTCAAAGAGTACCATGGACTATGAACCTTGAGGTCTTTCTGGTAAGGAAACAGAGCTGGAATGTATCTCAGCAATTCAATTTCTTTATCAAAAATGATATCAACTTGTAGTTTTCTATCAAAAGATAAAAGTTTATGGTGGTTAATCAGAGAGTTTAAACATCTACAGTTCACTATTAATGTATTTCTTATCCTAACAGATAATCTAATGATAAATAAAAAAATATAACTCCTAGGCAAAAACAATCACAACAAAAATGCTGTTAACCAATGGTATAATTAAAGGTGAGTGAATTTAATACTGCAGTGTGTTTCACTGCAAGCTGGTGGTATGCTTTTTGGGGCGTTCCCTTTTCTTCACTGTGATGTTACTGTAGAGTTTGTATATATATAATTGCAGGGCTGTGCAGGGTTTTTTTTTTTTTTTGGGCTCACCAATTTCAATATTTAATTTTACAACAGAGCTGAAAAAAATGATTGTTGATAGATCATGGGTAAACAGTTGTGTAAAGAAATTGTGAAAGGAAATCTTCACTAACTCTTTCAAGCTGAACCTACTTCCGGAAGTTAGTAATCTCTGAATAACTCCTGATTTAGGATACATGGCACAATAAAATTAACGTATAATACATTCTGAATATACAAAGTAAGAAAGTCACAGTGGTGACTTCCGAGATTTCGGAACTTTAATTTTCAGCTTCTATGTATTATCCTTGGATGTCTGGTTTAGGTTTTTATCCAGAGTCCTTTGTTTTGGCAGTAATAGAATAATTTACTACTTCTAAGGGAAATGGTAAGGAAACAATGTCTGAAGTGTCCAACTCTAGTCTTTCATTTGTTGAAAGAGCTTGGAAATGGTTTTACCTATAAATATTGAAGATCTGGTATGCAAAGTTTTTCTACAAACAGAGACAAGAGCCATCTGTTGCTGCAAAGCTATATGGAGCATCCCATGGTCCCATTCTCTGTCTGGGCCTTTAACAAACAATGTTCATACTTTGAGAATGTGGCTCTTTCTGTACAGTCATTACGCACCGACTCTTGGTGCAGGTTTGCTTCTGGAGTGCTATAGTACTGTCAGCACTCCAAAACAGTTGTGGTACCACATGTCTGTAACACATCTGTACAATTTGTAAGAAGGCTTTATCATCTCACATCACCTTTGGTGAATAGTCCTAACAGAAGTGGACACTGACTCTGAGCATGTGAAAAGCTTTCCCCTACATTAGGATGTTCAAAGTTGCTGTTTATCATGTAATTAAGGAATTTAATAATGATTGGTCTAGAAACCACATGTTCTCCATGGAAGATACAGTTCTGTGTAATTCCTTTCTTTGCTTATGGTGGAAGACATGTGAGTCAGGTTGATGAATCTTATCTCAAAAAAAAAAAATCAGTCACATTGCCCCTATTTGCACCTTCTGTAAACCCCTACTAATAGGATTGTGTATCTAGACTGTCTGTTTCCAGATCACTCAGGTTAGCCAGGAAATCAAAATGGCTCTGTGGTGATTTGGTACTGTGAGTTTACTATCTTAAATTTTGCTTGATTGGTTGAGAGTGCTCTCTCTCAAAATGACATTTTCCATAATATATTCTATTCTTGCTTTTTGAAGACTTTGAAGACCTTTAGCTCATTAATGATTGAAGGTATTTCTGTGATCAGCTCTGCAAGATTTTCAGTTTTGTGGTGATTTGTGGCTTTCCATGGTATGTTTATTGGGTAATAGCCTGGCTGGACTAGAGGCTGTGAGCTGCATACGTGGTCTGCCATCATAAATTGCATAGTCTGATGATTTAATTGTCAGAACTGTAGTTTACTATCCCAAACCAATTGGTTAGTTTTATAGACATTATCAAAGGATGATGTAGTCAGTAAAGAGGACCATGAATGAGGAAAAAGATTTTGCACTGTCCCATCACTGCACAGGTATAATGTAAGTAGCCACCATGTTCACTACTAGCTCCAACCACAGTATTTATTTTCATATTTGATAATCTAATCAAATGGCAGTTTTGTACAGGGGAAAAGGCTATGAGCTCATAAGAAGCCTCATATCCTCAGCCTCCATTTGTGTACTGTGTGACAATGAGCAAGTCACTTTACTAATTCGTGTTCCCAGGCCAACCCTGGAAAGAAGCTTATACCTAAAGGGTTTATGTAATTCGCAAATGAGTAAAATAAAAACATATATGAATATGTATATACAAATGCCATCTTATCTACTCTGGAGACTTATTGATCAAAGCTATGATTATCTTAAGTAAGTGTGCTATGTTTCTTACTTCACTATCCATTTAGAACAGACAATCATCAATTTTATAATTGTAGTTCACAATATTTTTCCTAAAAGCAGAGGACACATTTCCTTACAATAAATATAAGACCATTGTCAAAACACCATCCAAGTATAGTACCACACTCTAGCACTGCTGTATTTGTGGGGGAGGTAGAAATTACCAGTGACTTAGTGATTAGCAGTCACATCACCCCAACAAATTTTGTGGTTTGGTTCTCAGCTGGGGTGTCGTCTGTCAGACTCTATATGTCCTACCTGGGTTTCTGCTGGTTTTCTCCAGGTAATCTAGTTTCCTCCCACCTCCCAAAGACATGCAGTAAGTGGACTGACAAATCTCAAATGTTCCTAGGTGTGTGTGTGTGTGTGTGCATGTGCATGTATGCGTGTGTGCATCTGCGTATGTGAAACTGGAGAAAAGCCTGGCAATCAACATTCATTCCCTATTTGGCTAGTAAACTCCATTGATGGCAGCAGGTAGCAGCTGTTCATGGGATCACTATAAGAGTTGGCTGCTGGACATAAACAGTAGGCATGACTGGATAAACAAAGCTTCCCTTTTGCAGCAATCTGAATATGCTTCACTCACAGGTGGTTGCCATGAAAGAATAGGGAGCTGTGTACCAAACCTTGCAGTAGTCTACTGGTCATGTATATTATGTCTGGGGTTTTTTGCCCATGCTGTCTTTTTGTTTTGTCAAGTGTCCAGGATTTAATCTAATGAATTTAACATTTAATTTTAACTATTTTAGTTTACCCTAGATACCTACATGTAGGAATGTATCATATGCTTTGCTGGATCCAAGTATGGTGCATTAACTGTCCAGCTTTCACCTATGAGAGAAGTTACATTTCTAAAGTATGTTACCAAGTTTAGAGAGCAGAACTCGTATAATTCTTGGTCATGGACAGGTGGTCTCTCATTTTTTCATGAAGAGATGCATTACCACCCTTTCCAGTAACACTGAAAGATACACATTTAAAGTGATTCTGGTATGTGACCATGTTTCAGTCATCTGTTATAAAAGTGCTTTAAGAGGTGTGAGATATTATTTTTGATTTATACAGTAAATCCTCCCTGGAATATTATTAACTTCCACAGAGTCTGTGTTCATAATTTTATTCAAGGCTTTGTCTTTGAGATTGCCTGTGATTAGTAGTACAGTATCACTGAGTTCTAGCCCAGCTGTCTCCGCCATTTGCTATTTTAAAATTGCTGCTTAATTCATTAGACAATGTATTGAGAATATAATTGGAGCTAAAATTATTATGTTGCCTTTTATCAACATATTACTGAATTTTACTATTCATTGTAAAACTTCCCATTGTTGTAATGTTTTGAAATAAAGCTTTATTACTGTATTTGACTAGTAATTTTGTTTCTAGTCTGATTTTGACATCTTAATAACTCTATTTAGAGCTGCCTGTATTTTGTTTATTGCAATATTAATATCTACTTGGGAAGCTATCCCTGAAGATTATGCAATGTACTTTTTTTCTTTTGCAAAGTTTGTTGATTTTAAATCTCTGCCATTAGGGTTGTTTTGAACTTCACAGTGTTTTTGTCCTTTAACAGAACTGATTTGGCTATGCATTCGTTCATTAAGTACTGAAGTTCATTCATTAACCAAGTTGTTGTTTTAATAATCATTGTTAAATTATGCATCAAATACATAATTAGTTAGTTCATCATTAATTTCCTTATAACTACCTGCTGCATGCCATTCAGGCATGGAACAAGGCAACCCTGTTAAAGTAGTTTCCCAAATGGTGGAGCCAGTGCAAGTTGGTGCAAAATGACAAGCGCTTGTTTGATCACCTATCAGAGATATGTGTGTGTGTGTGTGTGTGTGTGTGTGTGTGTGTGTGTGTGTGTGTGTGTGTGTGTGTGTGTGTGTGTGTGTGTGTGTGTACGCGCATGTGTGCGTGTGTGCGTGTGTGTGAAAGCGTGAGAGTGTCTGTGTATGTGAGAACATGTACGTGGTGAGACATGTGCCCAAGTGTGTGTCTGTCCTTATGTTTTTATGAAAAACATACTTATTTATGCTTCTTTGATAGAAAATGAGAACCTTTCATGGAAGCATTACCTTTTTAGTGCGTATTAATAATGGATGCATATTTGTTTGCACTGTAAGTGCATTTTAGACCATTGATCTACAGCAATACGATTTTAGGCCTTTTTGTCTGCTGTGGCACTGGAAAGGCCTTTCATTTTCTTTAGCATACTGAAATAATTACTTAATATAGAGCCTTTGAGCAGCATTTCCCTGGTTTCATCTTAGAATTGAATATGACAAGGCAGGATGGATAAGTTCCCGTTGTCATACCAATCCTTATCACTTCTTCTTCCACTGTAAAGAAGTGCATCTGGCTGCACACATATCTTGATCTAATGTATTTCAGTATGAATTAATAGGAATACCCAACATGTAAACGAATGTTTGAAGAATAAGTCTTAAGTGAAGGCTAGTAAGCTATTTAGTGTAATTAGTATGCTTGATCTCTGAATTGCTTTCAGCATAACACTTTTGAGTGTGTCTGTTATATTGAATTATACCCCTTTTCATTTTCCAAAAATCTTATTAAGTTGGGCTCCTGTTGCTTGTTTAAACCATGGTCTATTAAGTAAATTTTTGTTTACTATAAAAAATGTCAGCTTGAATCCTGTTTTCTTGTTTTCTTCATAAGACTGCAAAGTGATCTTTAACACATATCTTTCATAAGAATTTATGACACCTACCTATTTTACCAATTTACATGTCGATATCATTCCTGTACAACTAGTTTGCTCTTTTTTTGGTAGATTCCTAAATAATTTATAATTGGTTGACACAAAGCTGGGATTTCCTTATCAGAAGAGTGGGACATAATCTTGTGATTCCTATACTTCAAAATGAATTGCAGTTTAGGTAAAGAGATGGTGAATTCCATAACGCAGTGTTTGTTACATCTTTAAAATGTCTTTTTTTTGCATGAGATACTCACCACCACAGACTTAGAGCAGGATTCATGAAGGCTTACACGGAGTTTAAGAGTAGTGTAAGCCTCCGTGTAAGCCTCCTGATCCAGGAACAGCCCAAACCTCCGTGTAAGAGACAGCTAAAACGTCTCTTACACGGACTGGGCGTGGAAATGCTCAATACCTCATTTGCAGCTGAAAGATATGCAAATGAGGTATTGGAGCGATCCAGGAAGCCCAAAGCAGTCTGTGTAATGGACGTTTTAGCTGCAGAAATGTACTCAGCTGACAACTGAGTACATTTCTGCAAAATTGACAACGAAGCTATGTCAGCTCCAAATAAAGGGTGCATATGTTTCATCTAGCATGCCAATGGCCAAATATGTGGCCATTGGCATTAAAAAGTGTTGCAAAATTATTTAAACTAACTTTTTTTTTCCGTGGGATTTTGATGTTTAACTGCAGCGCACACCCGCGCAAACGGGGTGCGCTGCTCAAAAGTGAAAACCGAAGCTTATAAGCCCACAATTGTGGGATTTATGTATTACATGGAATGACAATGCAGGGACTAGCAGACCAAAAACAATATGGCCTCCGTGTAGTGGTTGTCAAGGGGGGAAGCTCCGTGTAAGACATGTAACTAAGCATTACTAGGCAATCCTAGGTAAATGAGGGTTACAATACTGAATCACACTGCCGCATAGGTAATGAGCACTTTCTGAGTAGTGTAAGAGTTATAGAAGGGGGAGGAATAGAGTAAGAGGTAGGTGACATCACGGGGGGGAATGATAGAAATAAATGTATCACATTGGAGGGCAGTGTAACGTGTCAGATGACAGACAGACATCAGGGAGAGAGGTGTGTCCCAACAGAACACTAGGAAAATCAAGAAGTAGAGGGTGCACACTATGCCTACACTCAAACTTTCTTGATATACGTGCATGCGCGCGTGTGCGCGCGTGTAAGGCAGGTTCAACTTGTGGGAGCGTTTTGCAAACCGTTTACAATGGTTTGCGTGGGTGTGCACGTGTGTAAGGCAATATAAACAGCAGGAAGCCTGTTGCCTGATGTATAAGGCTGTGTGCGCGCGTTTTACCATGAATCAGCCTAGTTCAAACCGTGTAAGGATGTGTGCGCGTTTAAGTCACTGTCAGCGTGCTTATGCTGGTGTGCACATTGCTCCCCTTGAGGAAACAGAGAGGAAAAAGGAAACAACCCGATTACAGCGAAGCTGCCAGAGGATACTGCTGGAGTTAATTGGTGGAAACAATTGGAAGCAGGCAATTACACAGGCAGACTAGAAGCCCAACCCAGCACTTAAAACACTGCAAACAGCACTGCAGGCTGTTTCTCACAAGAGATACTGCAAGAAAGGAGTAAGCTATCAGAATTGAAAACTGAAAAAAGCTGAACTCAGAGCAGAAATGCTAGGGGCTGCCATAGCTGTTATAATCAGGCATAGGCGAATTGCTGAGGGTGGTGACAATGCAGACGCTGACAGACAACCCAGAGGGAGGAGAAGGAGGAGAGTATACAGGCCCAGGGTCACCTACCATGGGTTACATGAGCTGGAGATAGTAGAGCGCTACAGAGTGGACAGAGACCTTCTGCAGCAAATTGTTGAGCTGTGCAGGCCACGTCTCACACACAGAACCAACAGAGGGGAACCCATCCCAGTGGAAACCAAGGTATGTGTTGGCCTAAGAATACTAGCAACAGGTACCTTCTAGAGACCAACTGGTGATATGATGGGGATATCACAGGCATCAGCCTCCAGGGTACTGCACCAGTTCCTGGATGCCATGTCAGCACATGTCGGTGATCATGTATATTTCCCCAATGCCCGTGAGGTATTGGCCAGCAATATGCGTCTCTTCCAGCAAATAGCGGGATACCCTGAGGTACTGGGTGCAATAGACTGCACGCACATATGCATCAAAGCACCAGCCAGTGAGCGGGGTAGAGCCTATATTAACCGCAATGGATTCCCCTCCATCAACTGCCAGGTCATGTGTGATGCCCAGGGCTTAATAATGAATGTGTGTGCTGGCTGCCCTGGGAGCTACCACGATTCCCACATCTGGCATCTGACGCAGCTGTACCAATCATTTGCCAGTGGGGACTTCCCACATGGACACCTAGTGGGGGATGCAGGTTATGCACTTGAGCCGTGGCTGATGACACCCATCAGAAATGCACACACACCTGAACAGGAACGCCATAATGAGGCACACGCACAAACACGTAATGTCATAGAGCGTGTGTTTGGGCTGCTCAAGTCATGGTTCCAGTGTCTGGACACATCTGGTGGAGCCTTGCAGTACACACCAACTACATGCACTCAAATGATCATGATATGTGCTATGCTACATAACATGATCCTGCGGAAACAGCTGCAGCAGGACCAGCATAGGGCTGGGCCAAACATACCCCCACCATTGACAAGGCCACCACAGGCAGAGGGTGACTCGGAGGAGGAACAACCTGACCTTGCCCCAGTAGGCAGAAGGAGGTGTGCCCAGTATGCCCTGGCCTTGGCAAAGAGGCAACGCATAGCACATACACTGGCTCAGTAGGACACTGGGACAGATACCCCCTCCGACTCACTCATATAGTAATAGGGATGCCTAACATGACACAACCTGCTTCCAAACATGTACAGGGAGTGTAGTATGTGCATCCGACAGAGGCAGCCCTGCAGCACCACCTGAGGCATGAATGCCATGTGTTAAGTAATGTAACACCATGTACCATATGCACACCTGAGGACCCTGACTAACATCCACCCTCACCAATCATAAACCACAAAAACACAAACCCACCTTCATAGGTACCACAAGGGATAGGAACCTAGATGTAATGCTACCCAATGCCAGAAGTATAAACAGCAAGATGCATGCAGTGTAAACGCACACAGTATAGAGAATGTAGATATCAGTGCTGTAATAGAAAACTGGGTCAAAGCCCACATCAGCACCCTAACACTACCAGGTCACACCTCATACAGTGATGTACATGTGCAAAAACATGGAACAAGCTACAAAACAAGGGTGACTAGCAATAAATGTCATGGATAACCACACCCCCATGTTGGTACCACAACAAGAAGCAACATAGATTAGCCATGGTCAAATACCAATGGCTAAAACTGCCTACTACTATATAGCTTGCTGCAGACCACTGTCCTAATAGCAGGAACTGCACCAGGCCTATGTTCATAGGTTCATAGGTTCATACTAGGCTATCTGCCCTAGGGCATTTATAAGCCTCGCCCAGAGTTTTGTGGCTTCCGCCACCCCTTTAGTTTGAAGGATAATATGCCCATTATTTTACTGTGCCTCTGTCAAGCAGTGACACTGAGGTTATCCCTGGGGTATACCTGCGATCTCCCATCCATTGGTCAAGATTTCTCTTGAACAAAGCCAGCAAGGTGCTCTGCCTCACATGTACCGGGATGTTGTTCCACAGCATATGGAGTCTCTGGGTGATGAATCTGTCCATCCAGCACGTCCTATTAATAGCCGTGTTGAGGTTTAAGTCTCTTGCCCTTGTAGTTCTGATGGATTTAGAGGTTTTGAGGTGAAGCATGTTCATTAATTCCGGGTTGGACATGGCCTTGTATGTCAGGCACAGGTCACCTCTGAGCAGCCGGTAAGCGACTGAATAGAGCTGGAGTTCCTTCAGTCGGGCAGCATAAGACATATTTTTGAGACCCTTTATCCTTCTGGTGAGGAATTTTTGGGGCCTTTCCAATTGCTGCAGGTGTCGGGTCAGATACATTCCAAATGGGGCATTGTACTCAATCATTGGTCTGATGAGTGATGAGTACAGGGGAACAATGACCTCCCTTGATCTAGATGTGAATCCCTGCATGATTAGGTGGGCAATGTAGAAGGTCTTCCTAACTACTTTGGCAACGTGAGTGTCAAACGAAAGGTTACTGTCAACCTGGGTGCCCAGATCCCTGATAACCTCTTCTGTGCTTAGAGTATTGCCACCTATATGGTAACTAGGGGTAACCTTGCTTTTCCCGAAGGGTATGACTATGCATTTTTTAGCGTTTAACTTTAGGCCATGGCTCTGGCACCAGTTATCCATTTCTATGAGACCCTTCTGAAGGATGTCTGTGTCAGATGGGTTTTCAACTATGGTTCCCAGTTTGCAGTCATCTGCAAACTTTGCCAGCCATAATCCTCCTGTGTTTGCTTGTACTTCTGAAAAGTAGATGCCGAACAAAAGTGGGCCCAGGACTGAGCCCTGTGGGACACCACTTGTGCCAGGCTTGGAGTCTGACATGGTGCCAGCAACTCTGACCCTGTGGGTTCTGTCACTTAGCCAGTTTGCAACCCATCTTGTGACGTATGAGTTTACATTTAAGCTGGTGAGTTTTTCAATGATACCCGAGTGGGGTATTGTGTCGAAAGCCTTTGCCAGGTCAAGGTAGGCTGTGTGGACTGCCTTGACCTCGTCAATGGCCTTGGTGACTGTTTCGAAAAAGTCAACCAAGTTTAAAAGGCAAGATCTTCCCTTGACCAAGCCAAACTGGGATGGGTCCAATGTCTGCATGTCCCCTATATCTTTGTTTATGAGCTCCATTATGATCCTCTCCATAGCTTTTCAGACTAGACTTGTTAAGCTTATGGGGCGGTAATTACCAGGGTCCGTAGGGGCACCGCCTATGTGCAGATGTGCACAACTGGACCCTAACCAGGCTGTTGTGCACACTATGGAAATGTAAAGCAGTGATAGGACTAAAGCCCAGGATACTGTCCACCACAGTGAAAGTACTGAACCACTACACTATACAGTACTACAGTGTTAGGTCAGTATGAACGGATGTTGACAATTGTATGCAAAGTATCCCATGCAAAACCTGCAGGCACAGTCCCCTGTTGTGTTCACACAAAAAGCATTTGGACAGTAACTACACAACATGGCACAGAACACACAACCATAAACTGGAGATATTTGTTGAAGGTCACACTCATCCACAAATGTGATGGGCTGCAGAGTTCAACATATGGAAAGCTTACACTGGGCATGCTCACACACTTTGATAAATGAGACATCTTTCAAACATGCCATGGGAAGGCTGAACTGGGCATGCTCACACACTTGGTCCAAATATTCCTCTTAGCAACTGGGAAAACACACCACAGGATGCTCATTTCCCTTTCTAAACACTGATGATGTCAGCACCCTATAAGTATATCAGGAGAAAAAAAGCCCCCAGTGATCTGAATAGCGCGCTCTGCTAATGCGTCCGTCTCTAGTCTCATAACATAGTTAGGTAGGGGTTTAAATCCAGCAAGTGGCAAATGTCTGTGTGAAGGTGGGTTAGTGTGTGTGTATGAAAGAAACATCCCTTTTGGCAACTGTGAAAACACAACATAGGATGCCCATTCCCCTTTCTAAACACCGATGATGTCAGCACCCTATAAGTATATCAGGAGAAAACAAATCTCCCAGTAATGCAAATAGCATGCTCCACTAATGCATCCGTCTCTAGTGTCATGACATAGTTAGGTAGGGGTTTGAATCCGGCAAGTGTGTGTGTATGAAAAGAACATCCCTTTTGGCAACTGTGAAAACACACCACAGGATGCCCATTCCCCTTTCTAAACATCGATGATGTCAGCACCCTATAAGTATATCAGGGGAAAAGCCATCCCCCAATAATGTGAATAGTGCGCTCTGCTAATGCGTCCGTCTCTAGTGTCATAGTATAGTTATGTAGGGGTTTAAATCCAGCAAGTGACAAGTGTGTGTGAAGGGGATTAGTGTGTGTGTATGAAAAGAACATCCCTTTTGGCAACTGTGAAAACACACCACAGGATGCCCATTCCCCTTTCTAAACACTGATGATGTCAGCACCCTATAAGTATATCAGGGGAAAAAAAGTCTCCCATTAATGCGAATAGCGCACTCTGCTAATGCGTCCGTCTCTAGTGTCATAATATAGTTAGGTAGGGGTTTGAATCCGCCAAGTGTGTGTGAAGGGGGGTAAGTGTGTATAAAAGAAACATCCCTTTTGGCAACTGGGAAAACACACTACAGGATGCACATACCCCTTTCTAAACGATATCACAATTATTTATGGCTTTTGATTCCAGACATGTCACGTGTGTTTTGCTCACACAGAATGCCCATGTGTGCGGGTTGTTTCTCACAATAATGCATGACATCGATTAAACCAGTTATGGCAATGCACACATGATGTATGTGTGTGCCAAATACACATATGTACCTGTGACCTTCAATAGTTACCATGTGTGATGCCTGCCACATGTGAATACATGGTATTTGCACAGGGTAACATTATGACTGTGGTCTTCTGTGCAGGTGCTGCATGTGGGATGTGTATATACAGTGTGAGATGTAGATGCTATCAACCTAGTAGTGAGGGATACACACCTGGTCTGGGGCATATAGTCTACATGTTGTTGATGAACAGGTGCTGCATGTTTTCACCTGTTGTGGGAGTGGTAAGAAGTTGTTCCATAGCAATGCAGTGACCGCATGCTAAGAACCATTCAGCTAGGGTGTTGTAGCTACAGTAATTCATTAGCATTCAGTAATATGTCAGCATTCCTGGTGAGGGTCTGATGCCACCCAAGGTCAGGGTTCTACCAGCCTGTGCCACTTGCTCAGTGAGCCCTTCCATGTTCCCTATCATGTATCCCAGTGAGGGACATCACACATCAGCTGTAGTGGCATGGACAATGACTGAGTCATATGTGTCCATGCATCTGACTGACCTGTATGCTTGTGTTATGTGGTGGACCATAGTGCCCCATGAGCATATCACTGTGACCTTCACCTTGTCCAGCCTGGTGAGCATGACCTCACTGTACTGGACAATAAAGTACCTAACACAACTGCAGCAGTAGTGTTGTATAGCTGTACAGACTGTGCTTGTTTGGCACACAGGATTTGTGTGCTATGTGTTATGCATGCTGTGTTCAGGCCTAACATATGCCTGTGTGCCAGCTGCAGAGGTGTCTGCCACTCAGGCAGGATGCTATCCTTAGGCTCCACGAATGGCCCGGTGTGTTTCCGTGCTTGTATTGCTGTCAGTGTAGGTCCACATCAGACTGGTATTGCAGTCACTGTAGTATTTCATGCCACCTGACAGGTTATGCCAGTACTGGGTTCAGAGTGCTTAGTCCACAGTTTGGCCATGTGTTTCCATCTCATACATGTGTTGTACATCCATGGGTAGGGGATAGGGTTGACTGTGTACATGGGGCAGCTGTGACATTACTACATGACTCACATATTCCACAACTGTACCATAGAGGTGACTGACAACTGACCTTTGCACATGCTATCATAGTATTGAGACTGCATTGGTGATTAACAGCACATAGGGCCAATGGTGAACAAGATACATAGGTCCATAGGTTCATACTAGGCTATCTTCCCTAGGGCATTTATACACCTAGCCAGAATGTGTGTGGCTTTCACCATGCATTGTAAATCTATCTTGCTATGCCCTTTTCCAAGGTTAGTATACTGTGCCTCTGTCTAACAGTGACACATAAGTGATACCCAGGGTAAACCTACAATGTCACATCCAGTCATTAATATCCCTCTTGAAGATAGTCACTGAGTGACTCTGCCTAACCTCTATTGGGATAATATTCCAGAGTGAAGGGAGCCTCTGAGTTATGAATGTGCCCCTCCAGCATGTCCTATGTATATCACTCCTGAGGTTCAAGTCGTTCCAGCGTGTAGCCTGATGGGATCTGGATATTCTGAGGTGCAGCATGGCCATTAAGTCAGGGTTTGACATGGCTTTATATGTCAGGCACAGATTGCCTATGAAGAGGCAGTATGCCACTGAGTAGAGCTGCTGTTTCTTTAACCAGTCAGTATGTGGCATCTGTTTGAGCCCTTTGATCCTCTTGTTGAGGTACTTTTGTGGTCTTTCCAGTTGCAGCAGGTGTCTGTTAAGGTGCATGCCGACAGGGGCATTGTAGTCAATTATGGGCATGATGAGGGATGAGTAAAGAGGCACAATGTCCTCCCCTGATCTACATGTGAATCCCTTCATGATGATGTGGCCTATATAAAATGTTTTCCTAACCACTTTGGCCATGTTGTTGTCAAATGAGAGAATGCTATCAACTTGTGTACCCCAAGGTCCATAATTCCTTCGTCTGCACTTAATGGATTAACACATATGTGGTACTTTGTGGTCACTTTGTTTTTGACAAAGGGGATGACTATACACTTTTTGGCATTCAGCTTGAGGCCATGGCTGTGGCACAAGTCGTGTGTTTCCAAGAGGCCCTTTTGGAGGATGCGTGTGTTGGCTGGAGAGTTGATTATGGTGTCCGGTTTGCAGTCATCTGCGACTTGCTCAGCCACAGTACTTCCATGTTGGCTTGTACCTCTGATAAATATATACTGAACAAGACAGATCCCAGGACTGAGCCTTGTGGGACACCACTTGTAACTGGTTTTGAGGCTGACATGGCTCCAGCAATTCTAACCATATGTGTTCTGCCTTTGAGCCACTGTGCAATATCTGTAGTGACATAGGGGTTAATATGTACACTGGTGAGCTTCCCTAGAATGCAAAAGTGGGGTATTGTATCAAAGGCTTATGCAAGGTCCAGGTAGGCTGTGTAGACCACCTTCCCCTTGACAGTGGCCTTGGTGACTGTTTCAAAGAAATCAAACAGGTTTGAGAGGCAATATCTGCCATTAACAAAGCCAAACTGTGTATGATGACGTGCCTGTAGGTCCCCAATATCTATATTTATAAGGTTCATGATGATCCTTGCCATGGCTTTGCAGACCAAGCTATTCAGACGTATGGGGCGAATAGTGTCCAGGATCCGTTAAGGCACCACCTGAATGTAGAGGGACCACTGTTGCTGTATGCCACTCTTTGGCCATATATCATGTAGTAAGGCTGGGATTGAACAGTACTGTTATGTCTGGGTGTAGCTCTTCTTGGGGTTCATGTAGGACACAGCCTGGGACACTGTCTGGTCCCATTGATGCAGTGTTTACTGCTTTGGAGAGGGCAGCTCTTACCTGAGCATCTGAGATGTCAGGGGAGGCAGCACTCTGCTGGGAGAAATATTTGCCCTTTTGGTGTGGAGGGGGGGGGGAAGGTAGCAGTGAACCTGTCCACTAGGATGTTGGCAATGTCTGTGTGTTTGGTATTTCTTGTGACATCTTGGACTACCTCTGAGCATATCTGGGAATTACCACCCAGGTTCCTAACATAACTACAGAAAGCCTTGTGATTATCCTCAGTGTCTTGTGGAATCTTCTCTCAAAGATAGCCTTAGACAATCTTATGAGTGCCTGTAGTTGTCTTCTAATACTCATCAGTGATGCCTTCACATTTTGGGAGTTTGTTGTATCATGTAGTAGCTTCATCCTTCTATTGTATAGTTTGTTTATGGCTGGTGTCCAGCACACAGGACGTCTGCCTTTGGAGGATTGGGTCTTGCTTTCATTTGGGATTGCATGATCCATGCATTCCTGAATGTGTCCATAGAATGCCTTTATACAGGTATCTGCAGTCTGGTCCATATTTTCAACAGGCCTGGGGTCTTTGAAGGTTTCCACATCATTTATGAGGAGTGTGAACATGCTTGACATGAGTTGTTGACTGTATTCTTCTGTGCAGGGGGGTGGCCTTGGGATGTGAATATCCAGTGAGATTAGTTTATGGTCTGATCTTACCAGTGAGGGATACACTTCTGGTCTGGAGCATAGAGTCCCCATGTTGGTGATGATCAGGTTCAGTATGTTTTCCCCTCTTGTGTGAGTGGTAACAAGTTGTTCCATAGCATATTGGTATATAAATTCCAGTAATCTGTGGGCTAGGGTGTTGGAGCTACAGTCATGCTCCCAGTCTATGTTTGGGTAGTTTAACCCACCCAATATAATGGTGTATGGACAGACCTACATATTTCCAACTGTTTTCAGGAAGGCCAAGTGCAGTTCTTGTGTTTGTGAGGGTGGTCTGTAGCAGGCTATAACCTAGAAGGCAGTTTTACCCGTTGTTACCTGCATATGGATAGTCTCTGATGTTTGGTGTTTTGCCACCAACCTGGAGGTGTGGGTATCTTGGATGAATATCAATACACCCCCTCCTTTTGTGGTTTTGTGCAAGTTTTGGGCCTGAAAAGCATGGTATGAGGTATAACTTGGTAGTGCTGGAGTGCTGTTGGTAGCCCTGAATCCGGTATCTGCTACTGCACAGATAGTGATGTTCTCCATGCTGAGGAATGTTTTGAGTGTGTGCATCATCAGGTTTAGAGTCTGTTCACGTGGACAGATGCCAGGTAAGTCATATGCAAAGTGTCACAGGCAATGTACATGTGCACAGGAGAAACAGTGACATTCTGTCAAGTGAGACATGAACATACATATAGTAAGCTATGCAGATGTCACTAGGAGTCCACAGAAGCTGTGTAACTCTGCATGGCAGGTCGGATCAGTATTCCAGGGTAACTGCAAGGAAACATGCATGCAAACATAGCTACTGTAAGCAGGGCTGCATGTAGTCCATTGTACAACAAACAAGCTGTACCACTATCAGTAGGTAACACTGCAAATGCTCACCAGCTGACATATGAATACTTATGTCACCAAAGGTGATACTTACCAGACCACGGACAGAAATGACATGGCCAGACATGCTGCATCCCACATGAACACATATCTCAAGCAACACAGACCTCACAATGTCAGTGTTCATAACAGGCACAGCCGATAAGGCCAAACAAAATGTGTGACACACCTATAATAGGCGATGACATAGTCAGACACACTGACGTCCCGCCCTCCAGACTGAGCAAGGTGAGGGTCACATTTAGCTACCTGTCGGGTGATAGAATGTGCCACATAACACAAGCACTCAGGTCACTCCACAGCAAGTACAAGTATGAGGCAGTCATTGTCCATGCTGGTGTGAACAACCTGAGATATACCTCCCTGGACCACATGGAAAGAGACACAGAGGAGCTCTTACATCACCCTCTCAAATTCAGGAATCCCACACAGCCTTCATGACGACACAGGAGAGTATAGATTTCTCTGCAAACACCATCATACTGGGTGACGCCAACTACCCAAACATAGACTGTGAACATTACTCAAGCCACAATACCCAAGCTCTAGGGTTCCCATAGTTCAGAAACTCTTTAGCTATGGAACAGGTAGTCAACATTCCCACAAGAGGGAAAAATATACTAGACCTGATCACCACAAACATGAGTACAAAATGCTCACCACTTGAAGTATATCCCTCATTGTTGCAATCGAACCATATACTAATCACACTGCAGTACTGGATCCCCCACATATGCAAACCTCAAACACATCGATGTGTGTGTGGGAAATGCCCCTATTAGCAACTGTGACAGTACACTACAGGATGCAGATTCCCCTTTTGAAACACTGATGATGTCAGCACTCTATAACTATATTACCTGAATTAAAGTTCTCCAGTAATTTGTATAGCACGCTCTGCTAATGCGTCTTTCTCCAGTGTCATAACATAGTTAGGTAGGGGTTTGAATCCTGCAAAGGGAATGTATGTGTGTTAGTATGAGTGGGGTTTGTGTGTGTGCATAATGCTGTGAGGGAAAAGTGCCTTTTGCCAACTGGGAGAACACACTACAGGGTGCACATCCCTCTTCCTAAACACAGATGATGTCAGCACCCTCTAAGTACAGCATTAGAAAGGATTTCTCCCACTAATGCAAATAACACACTCTGCTAATGTGTCTGTCTCTAGTGTCATAACACAGTTAGGTAGGGGCTTGAATCTTGCAAATGGAAAGTATGTGTTTTAGTGTGTGTGCACAATGCTGGGGGTGGGATGTGGCTTTTGCCAAATGGGGCTATGCACTGCAGGGTGCACATTTCCCTTAACAAACAGTGATGTTGACAGCACCCTATACAAACAACATGACAACAGACAACTGCCAGTACTCAGTATAGTGCTACATGCTACTGTAACACGCACATGTACCAGAATATACCTAGATAGTGTTTTGAAACCTGAATGTGGCAAGTGTGTGGATGTGGGATGTTTCTGTGTGTGCATTTCCGTATGGAAAACATGTTGGATGTGGCAATCAGGGTGATGCACATTACACTTTTAAACTAATGAGGTTGCCTGCACCCTGTGAGTACAGGTAGAGATGAGGAAATCGGTAGTAATCCGAATAGTGCACTTTTCAAATGTGTACCTGTCATGTGTCGACAGCTACTCATGTAGGGTAATAAATAATGGAAATGGCAGGTGAGCATGTGCATGTGAGGGGGTAGCAGGGTGTGTGTAAATGCATGTGTGACGGAACAGATACATATAGCTGAATCTACAATACAGCACATGATGCACATTCCCATAGTCAATGGTAGCATGTGATGGTATGCAGCTGGTACACTTTGGTAAGTAGTATGGGTGCAGATAACAATTCAGGACATTCATACAGTTACTGCAGCAGGAATGCTGGGATATACACACAATCATAGTGGAACAGTGAACAGTTACCAACATGTTACTACTTATACACATCTATGTAGTCACCCTGTGCATCAGCAACATGTTTACCCTTTCCTGCACTGATGTTGTAGTATGCAGGAGGTGGCACAGTGTCATCATATGCACAGGGTGTGGGTTAGGTATGCCCAAGCCACCCACTGCTACTGCCAATTGACATATGTGTGTGTATGTGTGTTTGTGAGGGGCAGCAGTACAGGGTGGACCAGTGTTGGTGCAGTGTGTGTGTATGTGTTTGCCCTAGGTGTTATATTTCTGCATGTGTGTAAGCATGAACACAGTCCCACATAATGGCTGCCATGTACAGGGTTTTGTGGCCAGCCACAGACTGCACCTGTCAGGTCATCCAGATCAGTGTCTGTGGGCACGGACACGGTACCTGTGCCTGGCAGGGGTGCTATGGACTGTATCTGATACTAACCCAGACTGGGTACTGTCATCGGAAGCGGGTGTGTGTTGACTGGACACAGTTCCCTGTTGGGACTGTCCAGAGCCACGTGCACGTGGTCTCCTGGGGTGTCCTGATGACAGCACTAACCCAGCATTGCTGGGGCTGCTGCTGGCACTTGAGGTGCGTGAGTGGGCCTGTTGTCATCGTCGGCAACTGCCAGCTGCTGCTGTTGCCGGCATACGGCCACGTTGACACCGCAAACGCACACCATCGCCCTGGCCCATGGACATCTGGTTGTGGAGCAGCTGTTGTATATCCCCGCAACGTCTGTCAACGACATCTGTGAAATTACGAATAGCATTCGCAATGTCACGCATGCCATCTGTCATGGCTGTGCAACATGCTGTCAGCTCCCTCAGACCCTGTCTGGTGTACCTTTCCATACGCACCTGTGCCTGCATAACAGTCCGAAACATAGTGGAGGTTGACATACCTCCTTGGGCACGTCGGCCAGAGGCAGTACGGCCACGGATGCCCCACGAGAACCCATGGGTGACTGTCTGCATAACCAGACATCTACAGCAACTGGGAAAACCCCAACAGTACCTCATCAAGAGGATCAAAGAGCTCAAACAGATGCCATATGCTGCCCGGTTAAAGAAAGTCCAGCTGGACTCAGTGGCATACTGCCTGTTCAGAGGCAATCTGTGCCTGACGTATACAGCCATGTCCAACCCAGAAGTAATGGACATGCTGCACCTCAAGAAATCAGAATCCCATACGGCCACACGCTCAAGAGACCTGAACCTTAGCACTGAAATAAATGGGACATGTTGGAGGGACAGATTCATAACCCAGAGGCTCCCTTCACTCTGTAATGAACTCACAGTACAGGTTAGGCAGAGTCCCTCATTGACTCTCTTCCATAGGAATCTGGATGAGTGGATGGGAGATCATAGTTTTACCCCAGGTATCACTTCTATGTCACTGTTAGACAGAGGCACAGTATACTAACCTCGGAAAAGGGCATAGCAAAATAAATTTTCATTGGGTGGCAAAAGACAAACACATTCTGGCTAGGCTTATCAATGCCCTAGGGCAAATAGCCTAGTATGAACCTATGAACCTATGTGTACTGCTATACTGCTTCTGCCATATGTTGCATGTGTGTGTGTTGTGGGGGATGCGCAGGTAATGGCCAGATATTTCTGCACAGGCAACACTTCTGGAACACTCTGGGTGTTCATCCCAACATACTGTATGTGTGTTGCCACCCAACACTGTGATGTGGACACACATTACTCAGCCTGGATATACATATCCCAACAACACGACAAGCACAGTACACTACCTTGCTATGTATGTATGTAATTACACAGTTATTCACTAGTTAGGACTGTGATGCTATCCATGCAGCCCACTGGGCCAGTGGAAGCCACAACACACACTGCTGGCCCCTTTGCAAAAGCTTACCACAGACATCCCACATAGTGCATGTAATATGCACACACATATCTAACCCAGACCGTATGCACACCACTTATTTATCCTGTCCAGTGGACTACAGATACAGGCACATTGTATAACAATAGCAGGAGGCTACTGCAGCACAGGGCAAATTCACATGAAGGCAAGGCATCTGTGGTCAGCAGTGGTAAGATGCTTCACATTCACCAAATGCACAGATATTGGCAACATTGTTGCAGACAGCTTAGGTGCAGGTATCCCCCCCCCCAATTCTCCTACACAAGTGGAATTAGTTATCACAGATGAATGTAACCTCCCTATCATCTCACATGTCCAGGTGAGGGCCACCCTCAACATTGCAGAACACACAGCATCACTGTTACAAAATGGTATCCCTGGATGTGTGATACGTTCACCCCTAGAGGACATAGCACCACATTACAGACTGATAGTAAACCCTGGCCATACTACAGGATATGTACCTGAACAGTACCATACATACACAGTGGTCCCACACCAATGAGGAGGAACCTCTACTGACCCTGTGAACTACTGCATCATATGCATAACTGGCCTTGTGTTCTAAGCTATGGAAGTTTTAAGTATGGACGACATGTACAGCAATATTACATATGTATACATATCAGGACTATGTACACACAACCTATCTCATGGACATACTTATAGACAGTGAACTATGATACATTTTGAGGTTTCACAGTAAACACAGTATTAACCTGCTACTTTGCATTACCTGTGTTTGTGTCAGCTGTTGCTGTGTCAGTGGTGCTACTTGCTGTTTGCTGCTGCTGCTGGTTTTGTTGCTGGCTCTTTCTTTTTTTTTTTTTCTCTCTGTCTCTCTCTCTCTCTCTCTCTCTCTCTCTTTCTCCATCGGTTTTGTGCAATGAATGTATTGCATGTGTGGAGTGTTAGTACTGGATGCTTTTGTAGGTATCTGCATAGGTCCATGTGATGGCCTCTGCACCAATTGTAAGGCAGCATTTGCTAATTGCATGCAGCCAGTTGTGTACTGATTGCATGTCTCACTGTGATTTCAGGACAGTGCTATAAAAGGATATGTGAGATAGGCGTTGCCCTTTCAGATTGTAAAGGCGTGGACCGTGCTGGTATGCTGTTGACAGTGTTCTGTGAGTGTGAATGTTAGTAAGTCTCTCATGCTTCATGCTGTGTTGTAAATTCAGGTTGCTGCATTTCTTTCACCTGTTCCCTGTAGTGAGTGTGTATGCATACTGACACCTACAACTATATTTCATATGTATTAATATATATATATATATATATATATATATATATATATATATATATATATATATATATGTGTACATATACATACTTTCATACATGTACATTAGCTGACATTATTGGGTACAAGCTAACAATTAGCAGGGCTGTTTCTGTTAACACTAAACTAGTATGGGAATCCAGTAATTGGGACAGTATAAGTCTACCTGACATGCTTTGGGTAGTACACATCCTATATTGCCTTTATCTTCATTCCTACTATTACATGTTCTACTTATTTTAGCACTATATTCCTGTATGAGAGTCATGGCTTACTGGTAGCTCATACAGACTAGTGTTACACTGGTCTTGTGGTAGGGCCTAATAGTATGCTTTTATTTTGCTTTCAAATTGAGTACATGGCCCATCAATCAGAGTGCTGGAGGCACCTTTAAGCAGTTAAAAGGGTTAGTAGGTCTCACAGGAGTCAGGCTGTGTTGCAGATTCTGGTTGCTGCATTTATCTTCCCTGTTTCCTGTAGTGAGTGTGTATGGATACTGACACCTACCACTATATTTCATATGTATTAATATATACATATATATATATATATATATATATATATATATATGTGTGTGTGTGTATGTGTACATATACATACTTTCATATATGTACATTACCTTACATTATTATGTACAAGCTAACAATTAGCAGGGCTGTTTCTGTTAACACTAAACTAGCATGGGAATCCAGTAATTTGGGCATTAAAAATCCACCTGACATGCTTTGGGTAGTACACATCCTATATTGCCTTTATATTGATTCCTACTATTAGATGTTATATTTATTTTAGCACTATGTTCTTGTATGAAAGTCATGGCTTAGTGGTAGGTCATACAGACTAGTGTTACCGAGGTCCTGGGTTCGAGACTGACAGTGGGAATTTATTTTTCTTTCAAACTGAGTACAGGACCTGTCAATCAAAAGTGCCTAAGGCACTTTTAAGCACTTAAAACCAGGTCTGCGCTCGTTTGCGCGGAGCTCACGCATGCGCACTGGCGGTGAGCTCCACGCACACAAGCGCACACCCGTGCTATTTTCTTTGAAAGAAAAGAAAAAGGGGTGACAGGAAAGTGGTGAAAAAGGGGTCACAAAGAGGGTAAAACAGTAGGGAAACAAGCTTGGAATTTGCAGGAAGGATGTAGGTGAGGCCCATAGCTGCCCATGTCTTTCTCAGCAACAGCTGTGCATTTGTATGCAATTTGGTGTGACATTTGGAACCTTCCACCCCTGAGAGAGCTGTCAGGACAACATTAATACCTGTTGTACAGCCAATTGTAATTAACAGTTTCAATGTCCAGCGGACATGTGTGCAACATGGACAGCTATGTATGGGGCGTAATTTTTTTGTGGGTACAGAGTGCCCTTTTTTTTGTTTTTTTATCAGGTGAGAGTGGTATGTCAGGTGAAGTAGTCAGTATAGCTGGGGAGGTAGGTTGGGTAGGTTAACAGACAAGACAGACAAGACGCATACAGGGGCGGTGTTTGACACATGTGGGGGGGGTTACACAATTGACCGGGATGGAGGTTGGGATATCCAGGGCACATGAGCCTACAGATGGCAACAGTGGAACTGATATCCCCACCCATAGGCAGTTGCCACTGTTCCTTCACAGCCCAGGACGGGGCTGTGCTGGGGGCTGTGCAGGCGGGACAACGGGCATGCCCATTAGCTGTGCCACCTGGGCCTCAAGCTGGCGTAGGGGCCCAAGAACAGAGTCTTGGATCTCCCTTCGCACCACAGACCGGACACTTTGGAGGGTGAGTGGACGGGTTCCTCCGGCCACGCTTGCAGAGGGGGGATGGGCCCCATCCCCTGCAGCGCTTCCACCCGAAGGTGGCACAGGGCCACCGGAGGAGGGTCCAGCCTGGGCACTAGTGCCAGGTGCAATCGCCAGCTGAGGTGGGAGAGGTGGGTCCGCTGGGACCTGCCTTCCCAAGCGTTCTGGGTTTGTGAGTATGTTATGTTAGTTTGGGTTAGTAGCATATTATTTCATTCAAATTAGTTGTAACAGCATGCATTGGTATTCCCATTAAACAAACACCCAGATATTAACACCATTGAACAACAGGCATATCAATATCACATGCATTATTTAAACAGAAATACACAATCAAACAACATGCAGGGTTGATTAATGGCAACAGGCCATCAGGTTTGCAGGTATGAACAGGGCACATGCAATAACGGACATGCATATATTTTTGAAACAACAGGACAAATGTCCATGGTTAATGAAATGTTCACATACCAATATTTAGTGAGTTTTTTAATTTGCAATTATAGGGTGGGGTGGGGAAAGAAAATGATGACACATTCATACATTATACATTAATATACATTTGTAATAGAAACACAATTAACTTGTGGGTGATAGTTTCAAAATGATTCTTTATTGACCGTCAAGCTAGACCTGTTACAGATACATCACTATCCTAGTTATTGTGACTTTGATCAGATACATCCTCCTGCTACACTTTGATGACAGGGCAGGGGGCAACTATGGATGTTTAGTATGTCAGACAATCATTCATTCTATCTGAAAATTGTTGACTGTCATCACCATATACAGATTTTGGCTTAAACATTCAAGATTCAAACACACTGCAATCAGTTTGGGATGTTACTTTTTAATTCCCACATGCATGTAGTTCTGTAGAACCACACTGAGGCTTATATATTCAGGGGTTATTACTACTTTATTTATTGATACATGATCCTTTCAGTCACTCTCACACATCCTGTTATTTCACAGCTCAGGTTGGTACTTCTAGGCTTTTTTCACATATTAGACCTGTGGTGATTCAAACACTTTCCAGCAGCCTCACTTCTGTCATGATTCAGTATTTCAACAGGGGATATATCTCACATGTGATTAACTCAGTTTCTGAGGCTGTACTCTTGAGACTACTGCAGGTTATACTACATTTAATTAATGGTGGGATATCTGTATTACAGAACTATTTATTTCTATCAATTATATTTCCAGTTTCACTTGCATACTGATGAACTTGTTGCAGCCATACCTGCAGACTTTCACTTGTTGCTTGCACATTCTATTACTTTTAATCAATACACTGCAGTGTTCTGCTACGTGCTACACTATAATATTTATTTACAAGTACTAGGTGGGGTTACTAACCTGCATGGTGGTGCAGCCGCACCAGCCTGCGGTCATGCGCCCTTCGATTCATAGAGCGGACACCTGCAGCTGTAATACAAAACAAGTAATATTGGAATACACATCTCCATGGTATCAGCTAGTTGAATTCCTTACATACATAAGTAAAATGTAACTTAGTAGTGGGGCGTTGGTCATATTCTGGGCCTCCTCGATCCATTGGGTCAACTGGTCTTCTTTACGTCGCTTCAGGTCCGCATGGTGGTGACGGACCTGCTCACCAGTACGTGGAATCCCAGTAGCACTAGTGAGATCATGAGCCAACTGGTCCCATGCCTCCGCCCTGTATGCTCCCCATGAGACTTGGCCCTGCATGAGTTGGGCCTTATGATGGTGAACTAGGAGCCAGACCATGTATCTGGACTCCTCAATGCCGCACAGCTGTGCTCAAAAGCAACGTCCCTCCCCTACTCCACTCATTCTGCCTACAGGTCTATTCTACAATCATTTCTGCTGTGTATTTCCACCTATGGGGCTTATATATGCCGATTTTCCCGCACATTTCTATGATTGGCCGTTTTGGAATTGTATCTACTTCACAGAAACTGCTTTATCATGCTCCCTTTTGGATTATATCCTATATATATGCTATTTCTGCATTTTTAAATACTGCTGTCATGGCTTAGTGGTTTAGTACCTTGACTCTAGTGCATGGTATCCTGGGTTCGAATCTGACCACTGATATTTAATTTTCATGACTGTCTAGAAATGAGTTGAGGACCTGTCAATCAAACATGCCAAAAGCACTTTTAAGCACTTAAAACCAGGTCTGCACTCGTTTGCGCGGAGCTAAAGCATGCGCACTGGCGGTTAGCTTGTGGGCGCGACGCGCACCTCCGCGCAAACAGTGTGCACTGGGTTAAACCTTAATTGGCTAGTAACACACATGTTCAGCTAAGCACAGCTAGCTGCACACAGTTTGAGCCTGTTGAACCGGTGCTTAGCTACGGGCAAGCAATTTGCAGCCTTTGAAATACTACTCAGCTACGGGCACTCTGTCTCACAGCAGCTTAGCTATCACTACATTTCTAAATAATTTTATTATTGTATTACTTGAAATATATGCTCCATTTCATTCCATTTTACAAAAGGAAATACTTTTACATTTGTACAATACTGTGAGGGGCCTTTTTAGTGCTTATTTACAAAAAAAAAAAAAGGTTGTTGTGTGGGCTCGAACCTTGCCTGCCTGCTCTTAAGCTGCCAACTCTACCGCTATGCTATTACTTCTTGGCTTACTTTGCATATTTAGTTCTTATATCCTTTTCCAGTGATTGCTAACTGCAGTTGCGCTAGTAGCACACCAGCACAGGCACACATTAGGAAACATTCACGGGGTTTAAAAAAAAAATAAAACAGTTTTCATTTTCATTTTATAACATCTGTTCACTTTTTACATTGCTGGTCTGTGGGGGCATGTGTTGTGTAGTGTGTTTATTCACATTTCCATGGCCTTTCTCGTGGCTGTTTACTTTCAGCCATTATAGACTTCCGGGGGCGTGTCCGCTTGCAGGGCTTAGCCAACGGACACGCCCCCTACTGTCTTACACGGACCGTGTAAGAGTTACAGTGTGATTCAGCATGCCTCATGCACCTCATGCATATGCATGACATGCTGACATCACACCGTTTAACTGCAGCCTCTGTGTAAGAGTTATAACTCTTACACGGAGGCTTCCTGAATCCTGCCTTTAGTATTATATACGTGGGACTGTGTATGTGTGTGTCTGTGTGTTAAGTATCTTTGTATGTATATATATATGTATATATATATATATACATATATATATATATATATATATATATATATATATATAGATAGATATATATATATATATATATATATAGAGAGAGTAACACAGCTTTCCATTGAAATGGAAAGTCACTCACTTCTGGTAGAGCCGGTACAAATGGCTTTGCCAATACAAGATCGTGGCACAGTGGAGCTGGGGGAATATGCCCTTTTCCCCAATGTAATATGATCCTGGAGTTAGTATATATAATTAGCAGAGGGTGTGGGGTGCAGAAGGCCTTGCTTCCCCTGCAAAGAATATTGCATTTTTTTACCCTATTTTTACCCTTTTGTGGATTGATTGTTTGGTTTTCTACAATTAGGTTTCAATCATTTTTGGTTCAACTAATTGTTATTTTGACAGAAGAATATGCTCACACATACATAAATATCCATATCTATCTATGCCTATCTACCTATCTATCCATCTATCTATCTATCTATATTTATATATCTATGGATTTACAGCACTAATATCAACATGAATAAAGTTGACACCAAATGATTGACATTAGGCCATGTCAACATGTTACTGAGCATGCACCAAACATCAGACTCGGCACATACAAAAACCTTAAAACAAACTTAGAAAGAAAATATTGTGTTTTGCAGGGGGAAGCCCCCCCCCCACAAAGATTAATACATTTCTCGGGGAAAAGGGTAAATTCCCCAACCCTAAGAATCAACCATAAGAATCATCCAATCTTTGTCAATTAAACAGATGTCAACAAGAGTGCAATTTGACAAAAGTAGCACCTTCTAGATATATATATATATATATATATATATATATATATATATATATATATATATATATATATAGATATATATATAGATATATATATATATATATATATATATATATATATATATATATATATATGCAGCTATATGTGTATATACATAAAATCTCTCTCTCTCTCTCTCTCTCTCTCTCTCTCTCTATATATATATATATATATATATATGTGTGTAGGGTTCTTATTAGATTGTCGAAACTCTGCTCACGTGAATATGAAATCGACATATATTGCACAAAATACGTAATTGTCAAGCATGCAAAACTGCAAAATTCGAAATGTCGAAGTGCTTTGGTTGGCACGTCTGCAGTATAGCTCCGTAAGGTAAGTGTGCGATAGTTACAAACCTTAAGGTTAGGGTGCTGGTTAAGGTAAGTGTATCGATAGGTAATGTGTGTAAGATTTAGTGTAGTGTTAGAAGTAGGGTTTTGCTAAATGTATTTATGTGTATTATTAATTTTGTTTGGGTATATCTACGTAGGGGAAGTGTGTGGTAGTTACGGACCTTAGGGTTAGGGAGGGGTTAAGGATAGTGCATAGATAGTTGTGTATGTGGGGTTTAGTGTAGGGTTAGAAGCTGAGTTTTGGTGCTTTGCTTTAGGGTTAGGAGTAGGGTTTGGTTAGTGTATGCATGTGATTTATTTATTTTGTTTGGGTAGGTAGTATGTAGCGGGTGGTGGGGTTGGCCGACTATGAACATTTGATATTTTAAATTTCGCAGTTTAGTGCATTCGGTATTTTCGAGGTTCGAGTAATACGTGTCGCTGTTTTGGTATTCGATGTAATGGATTTTTGTTGATTTGATATAGACCCATATATATATATATATATATATATATATATATATATATATATATATATATATATATATATATACATATATAAAAATATATAGCAAAATGTTTAAGGTCTTCACCACCCATGCAAAAGTGAAGGTTCGATCTTGACCTCTGGCCAAAGTCTGAATGGAGTTTACATGCTCTCCCTCTGTGTCTGTGGGCATTCTTCCCACCTCCAAAAGAAAAAAACCATCTTGAGTGCTTTCACCTCATACTCACTCAAGAATGGAACTGTTTGCAGTAGTAGCACAGACTCCAGGTGGTGCCTATATGGAGAAGAGCTGTACAGGCCATCTACTTTGGCATCCTCAAGATAGGAGAGCATGGATCACAGACTGCACACCGTGTCAGGATTAGCAACTTGATGGTGTAAAAATTTTCTATAGGTGATTCAGCCATGTTGACTAACGTCACCAAAAAGTTGGCATGGGTATTTGAAGGTGATAAATGGGTTGAGGACCCAGCCTATACCAACTTACTCCAGGTATTTATGCTAATGGTGGGAGGAGTGTATGTGCCCCTATTAGCCAGTGTGTACCTGCCATAAACCCCAACAGTCCTGGGTCAATACGCTACTGGACGGGAGGTGTCCAGTTGCCCAACCAAGGTTACCAGATATATCTGTGTAGAGAGAAAGCTGGATGTAAGTCCAATCAACCTGCCAAAGATGAACTAATTGTCACACTCAGTGTAGGTTCACTAAACAGATGCAGCTTGGAAGTGGATGGCTTGATAGTAAGGAGGAGGCTGGTCATCCTAATGACTCAGGAGAGCAGATGGAAGGGTAGTGCAGCTAAGCCACTTTGCCAGAGTCTACAACTCAGGAGGAGGAGGACAGAACAGAAAGGTTTGGAATTGTGGTGAGAGAGGGGCTTCAGAAGACTGTGAGGGATGTCATCAAAATTAGTGACATGCTCATGATTCCAGTGTGTAACGATAGGGCAATATTCATAATTTCAGCCTATGCCCCAGAACAGGGTTGTGATGGTGAGGAAAAGAGTGTACTGAAATAACAGTGGCAGGACCTATTAGATAAAGCAGGACAAAATGAATTGATGTTGACAACAAGTGATTAGAATACACACATAAAGTCAGACAGAGCATGATTTGAAGACTGCCTAGGTCTGCATGGGTGAGGCAGTAGGAATAAAGAAGGAGAGGCTATTCTAGA
Organism: Protopterus annectens; assembly: GCF_019279795.1. Taxonomy (NCBI): domain Eukaryota; kingdom Metazoa; phylum Chordata; order Ceratodontiformes; family Protopteridae; genus Protopterus; species Protopterus annectens. The sequence continues at coordinate 67,328,296 of NC_056725.1, forward strand.
TTTCTGTATGGCAAATGGCTTGATGGTGTCCAACACATAGTTTAGCAAGAGAGAGAGAGAGACTCACAGGGTCATATACAAAAGTGGCCAACATGCAACACAGGAAGACTTCCTACTAGTAAGGAAAGGGCACCAGGTTAGATTCAGCTGTTTGCAAAGTCATACCCAGTGAAATAGTCAGCCCACAGCATAAACCACTGAATGCCACAATCAGTTGTAAACAGGAGTTAGAGAAGGCTCTAAGGTTAACAGAGACTTGGCTGAAGACCTAGAAGCTGACGAGAGAGAAAGTCTCCTAGGAGTCCTCATACTAGTGTGGAGAGGAAGGCATATCCCAAATGACTAGTGAACAAGCATACTGGGGCCAATGTACAAGAACAAAGGAGACATTAACAACTGTGGGCAGTACAGAGGTATCAAACTCCTGTCACACTGTTTGAACATTCTGGAGAGGGTTCTACGCAAAGCAGTAGAAAGTAGAATAGTTCATGAGCAGTTTGCAGCACAACTGGCCCGTTATTTTCAGTGAGACAGATATTTGAGAAGAAGCTAGAAATTATAAAGAGTCCAACTGAGCATTCCTAGACTTGGAAAAAACGTATGACAGGGTCCCTAGAAAGTTGATTTGGGCAGTACTGTGGTGGTTTGAAGTCCCAGAAACATTGGTAGAATTAGTGCAGGCTATGTACAAGGAGCCAATGACTCAACTAAAAACAGTAGTTGGTCTCACAGCTGGGTTCCCAGTGGGAGTGGGTGTGCATCAGGGTTCAGCTCTGAACCCACTGTTGTTCATACTGGTGATGGAATACATTAACAAACAAGTCAGAAGGTACATCAAAGTTGCTGCATGCAGATGATGTGGCATTACCAGCAGACTCCGAGCAAGAACTTCAGTAAAGGATAAGGGACTGGAATGCAAAACTGAAGGCACATGGAATGAAACTAAATACAGATAAGACAGTTGTAATGGCAGCAAATGGTAAAATCAAAAGGAGCCAATAATTGAGATAGAAGGGAATATAGTGGAACAGTTTAACAGTTTGAAGTATATTGGAGAGGTAGTTGAGGAGAAAATAAGTCTGAAAGGGGAGGACAAAGCTACAATCAGAGGGGCTACATCCAACTGGCATAGAATGTCAACTGTAGTGGATGACAGAAAAGTGCCAAAGAAGCTGAAAAGTAAGGTGTACAAAACAGTGATGCGACCAGCACTACCCTATGGTACAGAAACCTGAGCAGTAAAGGCAGAGCAGTTGAGGAAGCTAGAGGTGATGGAGATGAAGTACATGAGATGGATGGCAGAATGCAAAAAGTGGGACAGACAAAGAAATGAGGACATCAGAGCAAAAGTCAAAGTAGCACCAGTTGCAGAAAGGTCAATGTGAACAGATTACAGTGGTTCAGGCACATCTTCATAAAAGCAAAAGACAATCTGGTGAAGAAGATTTCTGGCAGACAGGACATAGGCAAGAAAAAACAAGGGTATCCAGCAAAGGGATGAATGGATTGTGTGAGACCTGTGAAAGTTATGCATGACTGTCAAAGAAGGTAGTAAGAGAGTGTCACTGAATCAATATAGATGGCAACAGATGACATGACACCCTGACCCCTTATAGAAAATGGGAAAAATGGGGTTTATGATGATGACGATATCTGGAAACTTGCATTTATAGATGAAAAGAAAAGTTAACATTTCACTTCCAACCTAGAAAAGGAAGGTGGTGTTTCATATAGAATTAAGTGATGTTCTCAATAAACAGCAAAATAAGCATATCATCTGCATAGAAAGATATTATTTTTATTCACAGACATATGCTCAAATGTCAGTGTATTCTCACTTTTCCAGACACTTATGATTTTAGCTTTATAGTTATATGAAAATGGGCATGGGGTTGCAGTGTTTGTTTTATACTTCACTGAATACAAAAAGAATCAGAACTGTATGATCTTATGTGCAGCAAAAGAAATGGTGTATAGACAATATGTAATCTATAAAGTGTATTGGGAAGTCTATATATTTGGGGTCTAAAGAAATGTATTGTCAACTATTAGTGTCAGATAGCCTTTTCTGAATCTACTTCAAGTGTTTTCTGAATGGAATTGGATAGTCACTCAGTTAATAACAGGGCTATTTTGATGTTGGCTTGAGTTTGCCTTTTGCATAAAAAATTTGCTTTATCAAAGCATAAGAACTTTTAACCTGTTTACAATTGCATTTGTGAATTATTTGTAGTCAATTTTCACAAGAGCTACTGGTATGTATGAAGAAATGAAAATGGGATCTTTATTAGATTTGGTAGGACCCATATTTCAATAGTAATACCATGAATTATGAATACTAGGAGAATATTAATAGATGATAAAACATGATCACACATACATTACAACATACCAAGTGGCAACCTCTTAAATATTTCAGCTGCAGCGTCATCATGTCTAGGAATATACCATTTTTTTTCTGGAATTTAAAACAGAGTTATAATTTGCCATCATAAAAGGTTATATTATTTTTTGAATCCAGTGCTGACACATGTTACTGTTGCTATGAAAGTGTTGACTGAGGTATGTGCATTCATGGTATCATTATTTTAATATAATACTTGAAAGCAAAACTTAACACAAGTCAAATGCCAGTAGTATTAGTGTTCAGTCTCTTAGTTTCTAATATTTTTCAGAGTAGTCTTCTGCCTAAATATTATGAGTCTTATGAGACATTGAAAAGAATAGTGGTGGGATTCAAAAAGGTTCCATGACATGTATACATCCAAGTGTATATTGAGGTACCTTTTTCTGATTCAGCAACCACCCTGACATGGTGCTTCATGGTGCTTTAGCTCGAAGACATTCAGTACCAGTTAGGGGCAGTCCCTCACCAGTGCTGAATGTTAATGAGACAGTCAAGGGCTGAGGCATATGATAATTAGCCATGTGCTCTTGCCCACAGAACCATCTCCAGGAAGGCATCTACATGCTGAATGATTCAAGAAATTGCCCAGTCATGTAGATCAGCAGGGACATCCTCACCACACTGTGTTATTGAACACAGCCAAAAGATCATGTTCATCTACCTACTATGACTCTAGTATGGGGAGCATGGGGCAGGGGAGCCACTAGACATTAAGTAGGGCCTAAATGGCTTTACAGACATTAGCAGTAGTACAATGATAGGGAATGGGGGTCGATTCACTGAGTACCAAGAATTACTCTAAATGGAAGTGTTTTAATGGAAACAGGGACTGGTGGGTGGGGGATTCACTTGACACCTGGGGTTACTCTAAATGTTAGTTCCATAATGGCATCAACAGCAGTACAAGGATCTGGGGTGGGGGTATTCACTAGCCCCCAAGGCATATAGATATGTGCACTATTATGGGAGATGGAGGGAACCATGGGAAGACATTCAGGATGAGGACATGTACAGGGACTGTGGGTGTGTGTGTGTGTGTGTGTGTGTGTGTGTGTGTGTGTGTGTGTGTGTGTGTGTGTGTGTATGTGTGTGGTTCATGTTCTCCGCATGTGTGCATGGAAGTGTGACTGGGAGAATGCCACTTAGTACATGAGCAGCAGTTAATGACCACGATGTTGAGATCAGCACTGAACAGTAGGTCGCGGCAGTAAATGTGATTGAATCATGCAAATCAGCTGATAATGAGGTCTTACATCATTGCAAATAGCATGTCTCTGAATCACAAATTATCACATCATGGGAGCATGGCCTTTTTTTAGCACATGTCATATTACATATGCTGTGCCCTTTAATGAATCCCCAGGAGTATTTTTAAGTTTTCAAGAGGCATTTCTATTTTGTTATCCATAAGGTAATGTCATCTAGTTTTTAATAATTTAGAAATGTTGAAACACAGGTGCCCAGTAGGAAGGTAGCTGGAATAAAGAAGCTGAACCACGACAAAGTAAAATCTTTTTTAATACAAAATGGTGAGCGCTTTCACAATGGTAACCATTGCTTCATCAGACAGTTCATTCAAACAGCAACAGCACTTAAATACTTTAATTCATTACTAAAACAACCAATCCTACCACTCAAAGTTAATTCAGCACTCAGCAATCAATTAATTACTATGGTTACATTTTGCCCTTAGTTAATTGCTGAAGTCAGAAAAACACTGTTTAAAAACCACATGCACAAAAGGTAAAAACAAGAACATGTGGATGAATACAAATAAAATACATAAAAAGTCAGTGAATAAATACATATACTCATGTTCCCCATTTAGTGACTGCTTGTGTGTGTGGGTATAAGCATAAACAATATATGTACATTTATATAAACATAAGCAGTACACACTCAACAACTTAATACATATATTCTGCCTAATAAATACACATGCTGTCCACCTAATAAATACATATGCTTTAAACATACATCTCAACAAATACTTGTCTTTAGTTATATCTATGCTAGAAACAGCTCAAGAAATATTGTCATATTGACCCAAAGCCCTGCATGTGTTTATGTAGTCTTCTCTTGTTAAGATAGTATTATTATTTATTTTATTCTAACCTTCTAGATTTTAGCACTGGCTTCAATGGAACACTATCATTCAAACCCAAACCTCTATGTGCTCCTAAATGCAAAATCCATTTTACTTCCATATTTTCAGTAATATTGACTATGTCCCCCATCCTATTGCTGACATTCTGAATGTGTAAAACCTGAAATAAAAATATATGGGGCCGGATTTATGAAAGCTTGTACAGAGTTCAAAAAGAGTGTAGGAGCTCACGGCGGCGATATGTCTGCCGTGCGATCCAGGTACAGCCGGCAGGGGCGTGCATGAGAGCTGATAAAGCTACTCTTGCACGGACAGCGGCATGATATGCAAATCTGCTGAAAGCTATGCAAATGAGGTAAATTTGCAATCAAGGAAACACTAACCTGTCCGTGGAAGATTAGTGCTATCTGCAGAAATGTACTCCATTGGTAATGGAGTACCGTTCTGCAAATAGCTAAACAGAGCTATGACAGCTCCAAATAAAGAATGCATACAGTTGAGGAAGCATGCCAATGGCCAAATATAAGGCCATTGGCATTTATAAATGTTTAAAATTATTAAAATCTAACTTTTTTCCCCCCAATCTCCAATGTTTAAGCATAGCGCAGCACCGCGCAAACGTGCGGCACTTTAAAAAACAAGAAAATAATTTAAAAATAGCCAAAAATAGGCATTTTCACTAAAAAGCTTATCCTGTTATGCAGGTGAATGGCAGGCTGAAGACAACATGGCCACTGAGTAGTGGTTGCTAAGGGGAGGAAGCTCAGTGTGAGAGATGTAACCATGCATTAGTAGGCAATCCTATGCAAATGGGGATAAGGATAGTGAATCCCAGTTTTCCCCAGCATGTGAGCCATGTCACAAGAGTGTAAGTGTAGGAGTAGGTGAGTAGTAGAGTAGAATATAGGTGATATCATGAGTGGGTATGTCAGAAAGGCTGTAAGCTAATTGGAGCACAATGGCTTGTGTTTGCCCTGAGTTGCTCAGGATTGCAAGAGGTGTGTCTACAGTTGTCCTATTTGAAAACCTGAAACCAAAGGTGCACATTGTTAAAAGTTCAGAAATTTCTTGCAAACATGCACACAGTGTGTGTGCTCATGTGCGTGCGTGTGTGTGCGCATGTGCGTGTGTTTGTGCAGCGCTGCCCCGGGCGGAAACAGATAGGGAAAAGGAAGGAAAAGAAGTAGTAGAAAGTTAACCAAGGAGAACTAGCAGAGCTGCTAGGTGAAATATATCAAAATCAGCCAATTACACAAGCAGCAGACTATCCCAGCCCAGCCCAGCACTTTAAACTCTGCAAACAGCATCCCCCCTGTTTTTTCCCAAGAACTCTGCAACACTGCAGTATACAAAGAGGGAAAGCTTAAAAAGCTTAAGTCAGACAAAATGTTAGGGGCTGCTCTTGTTATCATAAACCAACATGTGCAAGGTGCTGAGGGTGGTGATGTTGTGAATGCTGCTGAGCAGCCCACAGTGAGGTGATGGAGAAGAGTGTACAGACCCAGGGTAACCTACCAGGGGCTACATGAGCTGGAGATAGTGGAGCGCTATAGGGTGGACAGAGACCTCCTGCAGCAAATTGTTGAGCTGTGCCAGCCACACCTCACACACAGAACCAACAGAGGGGAACCCATCCCAGTTGATACCAAGGTATGTGTTGGCATAACAATACTAGCTACAGGTACCTTCCAGAGACCAACTGGTGATATGATGAGGATTTCACAGGCATCAGCATCCAGGGTACTCCACCAGTTCCTGGATGCCATGTCAGCACATGTCTGTGACCACGTATATTTCCCCAATTCCCATGAGGCATTGGCCAGCAATATGCGTCTTTTCCGCCAAATAGCAGAATACCCTGAGGTAGTGGGTGCAATAGACTGCACGCACATATGCATCAAGGCACCACCCGGTGAGTGGGATAGGGTCTACATCAACTGCAAGGGCTTCCCCTCCATCAACTGCCAGGCCATGTGCGATGCTCAGGGCATAATAATGAATGTGTGTGCTGGCTGCCTTGGAAGCTATCACAATTCCAACATCTGGCATCTGACGCAGCTGTACCAGAGATTTGCCAATGGGGACATCCCTGATGGTCACCTAGTGGGGGATGCTGGATATGCACTGGAGCCACGGCTGATGACACCCATCAGAAATGCACACACACCTGAACAAGAACTCCATAATGAGGCACATGCACAAACAAGAAACATAACTGAGCATGTGTTTAGGATGCTCAAGTCATGGTTCCGGTGCCTGGACACATCTGGTGGAGCCTTGCAGTACTCACCAACTACATGTACCCAAATTGTTATGGTATGTGCCATGCTACACAATATGATCCTGTGGAAACTGCTGCAGCAGGAACAGCATGGGGAAGGGCCAAACAGCCCCCCACCATTGCCAAGGCCTGCACAGGCACAGCGTGACTCAGAGGAGGAACAACCTGAGCCTGCCCCAGTAGGCAGAAGGAGGCATGCCCAGTATGCCCTGGCCTTGGCAAAGAGGCAACGCATAGCACATACACTGACTCAGTAGGAACCCTGGAAATGACACTTCTCTCTGACTCGCACATACAGTAAAAGGGATGCCTAACTTGACACTACCTGTTTTCAAACATGTATAGGGAGTGTACTATGTGCATCTGACATAGGCAGCCCTGCAGCACCACCTGAGGCATGAGTGCCCTATTCTAAGCAATATAAAGCACTGTTAAGCATATTTTATCAGTATTGAGCATATTTAAATACAATTGCACATAGCTGCGCACCGCACTAACCAGCGCAACGTCGGGCAAAGTTGGGCAATGTTGGGCAAAGTCGAGCAAAGTTGGGTAAACACCCTCACACCTGCTTTACTGTTCCTTAACCAGTCAGGTCTGCCCAGCAGGAAAATAAAAAGCAGTGACAGGGGTTGAACTCAGGATACTGTGCACTATAGTCACAGGACTGAACCACTAAGCCATGACAGCATTTCACTGGCACAGACACAACTTAAGTCACTCAAACATACCAGTTGGGGGTGTCACATACCTAACAGTCACAGCCAGCAGGATAATTGTATACAAACGCAAACACAAACAAATGCTGTATCATGCCCTCTGAAGAGGTATATGAGTAACCTCCCCCCAGGCCTATGCAGACAGATAACAGCTGGCCAGGCAGTGTGATGTGGGTTGGGTAGGCTATGAAGTCACAAACTAATATGAGTGTAATTGGAAGCTAAGGTCTGTAGTACAGTGGTATGCCTCAAGCCAGTACGATAGGCAACAGTACAGACTGAAATGGAGTACCTGACATAGCAGTGCAGGCCTAGCAAATGTCTATAAGTGTCAGGTGTACCCCTCATCCTATGTACACCCACAGTAACAATCAGGTGTGCCCCCCCTGGGTAGAAATGTACAAATAATAGCTGTCCCCCTTGTATGTAGAAATGTTGATAAGTCTATGCAAATTGACTCATGGAAGCCCTGCAAACACAGTGTGCTTCCTGTCGATGTACAACACAAAGGTGAGCCCTGAAGTAAAATCCAACTTGCTTTTTCACACACATATAGTATATATGCCCATAGTGGGCATGCTCACACACTTAAACAAATTTAGCAAATTTCAGTCAGCAACATACTGAAAGGTCATACTGGGCATGCTCACACACTTAAACAAATGAAGCAAATGTCAGTCAACAGCATACTGAAAGGTCATACTGGGCATGCTCACACACAGGCCATGTCTGAGTACAGCAGTGGGCCACACATATCTGGCACTTGCAGTTCTTACTCCAGACACTTGTCACTATTCACCAATCCTGCCTTGCACACATGGTGATATGAAAACAGACTCATATAATATATTGGACCCCTGTCATAATCAAACTATGTACTACAAGTACTTAAGTTGTTCAAAGAAAGTGAAAATCCAAAGAAGATCAATAAATCTCCGATCAGTATAATCAAGAAACAATGAGCACTCCTAACATTATCCAAGCCATGTTCTGGCAAAAATATTGCCAAAGAGTCCATAAAAAACCATGAAGCTTTCTTTCGCTATGTCATAAATATCAGTGTAAACTCATAAATCTCCTGAGTCAGTGCAAAGTGTAAATGAATACATGTACATGACTGACATTGCCAACATCTTGTCAGACAGGTTCATACATATTTACCCCCCTCTCACTGACAAAAGGGCCCATTACCATACCTGGAGATTGTGAAAACCCAGAAATCATATATACAATGGTTAAACAGCTCTATCCAAACCTAAAACCATGGCGTCACTGGTGGCTGTGTCATATGTGAACTCCAAAACAAACAGACCCTGCACCTGAACAGTCTGTTGAGACTCACCCTCTGTACAGGATATGACAGTGTTGAATGGGTTACAGCAACGTTTGGCACACTCCACAAGTGTTGGTGCACAACAGACCATGGGAACTATTGTTTTATAAGCCTAATAAGCCTGATCTGCAAGGCCATGGAGTCAGTCATTATACAACTCATAAACAGAGCTATTGGGAGCCTACAAACACCCAACCCTACCCATTTTGGTTTGGTCAGGGGCAGATCATGGTTCCTAAACCTGCTAGACAGTTTTCAAGGCAGTCACCCAGGACATACATCAATGAAATGAGCTACACATGGCTTACATAGACCTTGAAAAGCCGTTTTCCAACATCCCACACACATGTCATATCCACAAAATCAACAACCTGTGCATAAACATGTATGTCATCTAATGGATTGCCAACTGGGGCACAGATAGATCCCACAAGGTAAGAATTGTGGTCTCCCTGTTGGACTGTAAGCTGGTAACAACTGCTGGCCCCCATGGCTCAGTCCTGGGACTCCTCCTGTCTGGTGTATACTTTTCAGAAATATAGTCAAAGACACGAGGGCTATGGTTAGCAAAATTTGTGGATGACTGCAAAAAGGTTGTCATAATCAATGTTTGGGACAACAGAGACATCCTTAAAAAGGGTCTCAGTCAGAAAGATGTGGTGTCAAAATTATGGCCTCGAGCTACAGTCATACAAATACCACATAGGTGTCAACACCCTAAATATGGAGGTAATAATAAGGGATCTATGGACACACGTGGATAGTCATCTTTACTTCCGGAAACACATTCACAAAGTGGTTAGAAAATCATGCTATGTGTTTCCACAAATTGCCAAGGTCTTTGCATGTAGGTCAAAGGAGGTTCCCTCTACTCATCAGTCATCAGACCCATCAGAGAGTATCACGGCACACTTGCAATGAATCTGACTAGGCACCTTCAGCAGTTGGAAAGACCACTGAAGTACCATTACTGGCCTCAAACAGTTGCCCCATGCAACAAGACTGAAGTTAACTCAATCTGTACTGTGTTGCATACTGTCTACTCAGACGATCTCTGCCCAACAGACAGGTCCATGTCCAATGCAGAACTGATGTACATGCGCTATCTGAAGTAAACCCAAGCTCACTGTGCCACATACTCTATTGATCTCATCATCACAACAATAAATAGAACATGTTGGAGGGATACATTACTAACTCACAGACTTCCCTTGCTTTGGAACAGGCTCCCAATCTACATTAAGCTGAGTCCCTCACTGACACTCTTCCAGAGGAGCCTTGATGAGTGTATGTGAAACTAAACTGTCACACCTTGGATCACTTCATCAGCTCTACTACACAGAGGCTTAGGGAACTAACCCCATGTGTGGTGATAGCTGTACACTCTGGCCATACTAATATATGCCTTCAGGCAGATAGCCTATTACCTACCTATGTACCTATATATATGTAGGGGGAACAGAATAATAAGCCAAAGATGGATGGGCAGAGATGTATGTAAGAGGGTGACCATGATAGGGAGCCATCCAGGACTGTCCCACCCAGCACACATCCCAATGGCACAAAAGACATGAGGTGCACATCTCACCCACTGTACATAACAGCCACCAGTATCTGTAAGCATTACAGTGTATGTGGTCCATGTGCCTGCTGTACAACATGACTGTACAATGAAGTACACATCTACTATCTGTAGACATGTACCTGTCACATAGGTTCATAGGTGTGTAGTAGACTATCTTCACAAAGGCAGATATTAGCCTAGGCAAGTTGTGCAGCTTTCACCACCCCATTGGGTAGTCTCCTAAGCCCTAGTTCTAATAGTTAATACTCTAAGCCCCTTTCTAGTGGGGCTGCTGATGTGATGCCTGGCGTGAATTGTCTGTTCCCATCCACTCATCAAGGTTCCTATTGAAGAGTGTCAGCAAGGGGCTCTGTCTGATGTACATTGGGACTCTGTTCCACAGTAAGGCAAGTTGTATTCATTGTTGTGATGAAGTTCATATCCGTGGAGTGTGTAGTGTGACTCAGTTTTGTTATCCGTAGATGAAGCATGTTCAACAGTTATGTGTTGGAATTGGCTCTGTATGTTAGGCAGAGTGTGCCTCTGAGTAGGCGGTATGGAACGGAGAACAGATTTAGTTTTACCAGTTGTGTTGCATAACACAACTGTTTGAGGCTGGTAATCCTCTTGGTGAGGTACCACTGTGGTCTCTCCAGCTGCTGGATATGCTTAGTCGAGTACATCCAAAATGATGCATTGTACTCAATGATGGGTCTGATGATTTTAGAGTAGAGGGCCACCACTACCTCTTTTGATCCTGATGCAAACCCTTTGTTGATTAGATGGGCCACATAGGATTTCCTAATCACTTTGGCAACATGGTTGTCAAAGGAAAGATTACTATCTATTTGTGTCCCCAGATTCCTTATTACCTTGTCAGTTTTTAGGGGGTAACACCTATGTGGTAGTTTGTGGGTACTTTGTTTTCACCAAAGGGGATTACTATGCATTCTTCCACATTGAGCTTGAGGCCATGATTCTGACACCATACATCTGTCTCAAAGAGTCCCTTCTAGAGAATATTTCTGTCATCCGGGGAATCTATTATGGCAAACACTTTACAGTTCCCAGCAAACTTAGTCGACCACAACCCTCCTGTGTTGGCATGTACTTTTGAGAAGTCTATACCAAACAGGAGGGACCCCAGGACTGAACCCTGGGGGACACCAGTTGTTACCGGTGTAGAGTCTGACTTGTAGCCAGGAACTAATTTGTGGGATCTATCTGTGAGCCAGTTTGCAATCCATCTTGTGATGTATGGATTCCTGCCCAGGTTGGTGAGTTCATCTATGATACCTGACTGGGGAATGGTATCAAAGGCCTTAGCAAGGTATAGGTAGGCTGTGTGGAGCTCATTTCAATCATCTGTAGCCTGGGTAACTGTCTCAAAGAAATCCACCCAGTTCAGGAGGCGTGATCTGCATTTGACAAAGCCAAACTGGGTGTGCTGAACTGTATGAAGGTTCCCAATGTCTTTATTGTTGACTTCCATTATGATTGGCTCCATTGCCTTGCAGATCAGACTCATCAGGCTCATAGAGCGTGAATGCCAAGGGTCTTTTGTGGCCCCACCCCTGTGGAGTGGGAAGAATGTTGTTGTGCAACATTCTATGGGTACATATCCTGTAGAGAGGATGTAGAAAGAGGTGCAGGTATCCTTGATGAATACGGATACATCCCCACCCTATGTGCTATGATCCAGGTTCTGATGCTGGAAGGTATGGAATGAGTAGTATCCTGGTAGTGATGGTGTGCTCTCTGGAGCTTTGAACTAGGTTTCTGTTACTGCACAGATATCAATATTCTCCATACTGAGAAGTGTCTCAAGTTTGTTCATTTGGAGGCTGAGACTTCTGGCAATGAGTAGCATTTAGCTCACTTTGTGGTTATTTGTGTTGGTTATGGGGTTTGGTTTACCCTGAGTGACCAGTGTTCCACACCTGAAGTCAACGCCTCATTGGTCTGATCTAACCATAAGCTAATTACCCTACATATCCACATTCTGCCCCCACCCCCCATTAAGGAAACCATGTTAACAAATTTCTCCAAAGCCAACTTCATGCTTCTTAAGACAGAAGTGGTGAACTTCAGGACACCCATGCAGATGGACAATACAGTTACGACTACTGAATCCTACACAATTGCTCTTTATAAGCACTTACATGAGTGCATGGATCGTGCTATCCCAAACAGAACCAAGATGCTGTCCTCCAAGAAAAGGAAGCCAATCTGGTGGTCCCCTGTCATAAACAAACTGCACAACAGAAGGAGAAACTGTTGCAAAAGAGGGTAAAATCCCATGAGTGGAGGAGCTCCCTGTTCAGCCTCAATAAGAAGCTGGGATCCCTGATAAAATCCTCCAAAGCTAGTTATGAAAGCAAAATCACCACTGATTCTAAAGACAACCACAAAGCATTCTATAGCTATGTCAAGAATCTCATTGGCAACACTCAGATCTGCTCTGAGTTACAGCACAATGGCACTAAATATACAGACCCAACTGATATTGCCAACATCCTGGCAGATAGGATCAGAGCTAACTTTACCCCCCTCTCACCCATGAAAGAGCCCATCTCTATACCGGAAGAATGCAAAGTTGCTGTCATCACGGCTGCACAGGTAAAAACCACTCTCCAAAGCCAGGAACACAGCATCCATGGGACCAGATAACATCCCAGGCTGCATTCTACACTAAATACAGAATGAACTGGCACCACACCTAAGTACCATGTTAAATCATAGCCTCACCTCAGGCTTTGTGCTTGCTAAATGGTGCACAGTGACGGTTATCCCACTACATAAGGGGGGAGCCACCACGGACCTCAGGAACTAGCGCCCCATTAGCCTGATGAGCCTGGTCAGCAAGGCCATGGAACGTATCATCATGGAACATATAAACAAAGGCACTGGTAATCTCCAAACTCTGGACCACAACCAATTCGGGTTTGTAAAAGGCAGATCATGTCTCCTAAACCTGATAGACATATTTGAAGCAGTCGCCAAAGCTGTAGACAAGGGTAATGTGGTTCACACAGCCTATCTAGATCTTGCCAAGGCTTTCAACACCATCCCCTACTCTAGAATTATAGATAATCTCACTAAACTAGGTATAAATCCCTACATCACAAGATGGGTTGCCAACTGGCTCACTGACAGAACCCACATTGTGAAAGTAGGAGGCTCCAAATCCGACTTCAGACCAGTGACAAGTGGAGTACCACAGGGTTCAGTCCTGTGTCCTGTCCTGTTTGGTATCTACTTCCCTGAAGTACAGGCTAACACAGAAGGTCTTTGGCTAATGAAGTTCCCAGATGACTGCAAACTAGGAGCCATAATCGAAACTACTAACGATGTGGACATCCTACAAAAGGGCCTCACTGAGACAGATGCCTGGTGTCAAAGCCATGGCCTCAAGCTCAATGCCAAAAAGTGCATTGTCATCCCCTTTGGTAAAAATTCTGTACCCATGAACTACAACATAGGTGGTAGTATACTTAACACTGAAAGTGTGATAAGAGACCATGGGACACAGGTGGACAGTAGTCTCTCCTTTGCTAATCACATCAGCACAGTAGTCAGGAAATCCTTCTATGCGGCACACCTCATCACAAAAGGTTTCTCATGCAGAAAAAAAGGTCATTGTTCCCCTCTACTCATCACTCATTAGATCCATTATAGAGTACAATGCCCCTTTTGGTAGGTACCTCACAAGACATCTGCAACAACTGGAAAGCCCACAGAAATACATCACAAAGAGGATTAGCAGCCTCAAATACATGCCCTACACAGACTGTCTCAAAACACTCCAGATTTACTCTGTCGCATGTCACCTACTCAGAGGTGATCTCTGCCTAACATACAAAGCTATGTCAAACACAGAGCTATTGGACATGCTCCACTTAAAGAAATCCCAATCCCTCCGAGCTTCAGCCCCAAATCCCAGACTGAAATACAAAAGGAGGGGGTGTATCCATTTTCATAAAGGATACCCACACCTCCAGGTTAATGGCACAGCACGAGGCCTCAGAGACCATCCAAGTGCAACTAACAGTGGACAAAGCTGCTTATCAGATCGTAGCAGGGTACAGATCACCTACCTTGTCTCAGGACCCTCACTCAGCATTCCTGAGAACACTGGAAAATATAAATGTCCTACCAAACCCCACGATATTAGGAGATTTCAACTATCCAAACATTGACTGGGAGAATTACTCAAGTACAAACTCCTTTACCCAATGCTTCCTAGAGTTTATAAACTCAAACGCCCTGGAACAGCTGGTCACCATGCCCACTAGAGGTGACAATGTACTGGACCTGATCATCACCAACATGGGGGATCAATGTTCCACACCAGAGGTAAACCCCTTGCTGGTAAGATCAGATCATAAAGTAATCACACTGGACATCCACATCTCGACCCCACCCCCAGTCAAGGAAACCACTGTGAAAAACTTTTCAAAACCAAACTTTACACTTCTCAAGACCAAAGTGGAAAGTTTCAAAGCCCCCTTGCTACAGGATAATGCTATCCAATCCACAGAATCCTTTACAAGTGCATTCTATGAGCATCTATAGGGATGCATGGATCAAGCCATCCCAGGTAAAACCAAGACTCACTCCTCCAAAAAGATGAAACCAGTCTGGTGGTCCTTAGCCATAAATAAGCTATACAACAGAAGAAGGAAACTACTACATGATAGAGCAAAATTCCAGAAAGGAAAGGCATCACTGATCATTATTAGCAAGAAACTACGATTGCTCATAAAATCATCCAAGGCCAGTTTCTAAAAAAAAATTGCCAAGGAATCTAAAGATAATCATAAAGCCTTCTTTAGCTATATCAAGCATTTAGGTGGCAACTCTCAGATATGGTCTGAGCTACTGCAAAATGGCAAAAAATACACTGAACCAACTGACATTGCCAACATCTTGGCAGACAAATTCAGTGCAAACTTCACCCCCCCCCCCACCCTCAAAAGGGCCCGTGTCCATCCCAGAAGAATGCAGAGCCCCAGACATCATGGACATGCAGGAAAATACAGCCCTCTCCAAAGCTAAGAACACAGCATCAATGGGACCGGATGGTGTCCCAGGCTGTGTCTTACATGAGCTCCAAAAGGAACTAAACCCTTACCTAAATTCACTGTTCAGACTCAGCCTTACCACAGGCTATGTACCCAAAGAATGGCGTACAACAACAGTCATCCCGCTCCACAAAGGTGGTGCCACAACAGAACCTGGGAACTATGGCCCTATATGCCTGACCAGCCTGGTCTGCAAAGCTATGGAGTGAATTATCATGGAACTCATAAACAGAGACACTGGGAACCTCCAGATACTGGACCCTACCCAATTCAGCTTTGTTAAAGGCAGATCCTGCCTCCTAAACCTAGTTGACTTCTTTGAAACAGTTACCAAGGCCATAGATGAAGGGAAGGTAGTCCACACAGCCTACCTGGACCTCACTAAGGCCATCAACACCATTCTCCACTCTGGCATCATAGACAAGCTTACCAGCTTGAACATTAACCCCTATGTCATGAGATGGGTGGCCAACTGGCTCTTGGATAGAACTAATATGGTCAGAGTTGCGAGTGCCATGTCCAACTCTAAACCAGTCACAAGTGGCATCCCACAGGGCTCAGTCCTGGGAACCCTCGTGATCAGTATATACTTCTCTGAGGTACAGGCAAGCATGGAAGGACTATGGCTGTCCATGTTCACAGATGACTGCAAACTGGGGCCATAATCGACTCTCCGGCTGACACAGACATCCTCCAGAAGGGTCTTACAGAGACAGATACCTGGTGTCAAAACCATGGCCTCAAGCTGAATGCCAAAAAATGCATAGTCATCCCCTTTGGAAAAAACAAAGTGCCCATGAATTACCACATAGGTGGTAATCCACTAGGTACGGAAAATGTAATTAGGGACCTGGGGACCCAGGTAGATAGTAACCTCTCCTTTGATAATTACATTGCCAAAGTGGTTAGAAATTCCTTCTATGTAGCCCACTTAATCACAAAAGGGTTCACCTCTAGATCAAGAGAGGTCATTGTGCCCCTCTACTCACCACTCATTAAGGCCCATAATAGATTACAATGCCCCATTTGGTATGTACCTTAACTGGCACATGCAACAGCTGGTAAGACCACATAATTACCTCACCAAGAGGATCATGGGCCTCAAAGAGATGCCCTATGCAGCTCGACTAAAGAAACTCCAACTCTACTCGGTTGCTTACTGCCTGCTAAGAGATGATTTATGCCTGATGTATAAGGCCATGTCCAACCCGGAATTAATGGACATGCTCCACCTCAAGAAAACCAAATCTCTTAGAGCCACATGCTTCAGTGAATTAAACCTCAGCACAGCAATAAACAGGATGTGCTGGAGGGATAGATTCCTGTCCCAGAGACTTCCCATAATCTGGAATAAACTACCTATCTATATCAAACAAAGCTCCTCATTAGCACACTTCAAGAAAAATCTTGATGATTGGATGGGAAATAGGAAATTCACCCTGGGGATCACTTCTGTGTCTCTGCTCGACAGTGGCACAGGAAAATAAATTTCTTGGATGGCAAAAGCCAGGGTACCTTTTTGGCTGGGCTTGTATAGGCCCCAGGGCCGATGGCCTAGTACCTACCTATGAACATATGAACCTTTGAGCCTTGCCTAAAAAAGGTAATATGGGGACAGCAAGAGCCTTGGCCAGTATTCAGACGCATAGAGGCGACAGGTGCAAACCATCTGTAGCGAAGCAACGAGGCTTGTCTATCATGTCATCACAGGCAGACAGGGACTGGATCCCCTTTGAATGACACCAGAAGCTCAGCTAATTGTTGAAGTTTATCATCTTTCTGTTATATTGCAGTATCATGTAAGTGAAGGTAAGATGCTACTCAAGGTCAGGGTCATACCAGCCTGAGCTACATGATCATAGAGCTAATATATATCTCTTGTCATGTTGTCCTGTGAGGTATGTCTCAGATCATTCACACTGACATGTACAAAGAACACATCATATTTGTACCTGTTCTGGAGTGATATAAGTGCTTGTGTTATGTGGCAGATCATAGCACCTGACAGACAACTGACAGTAACCTTCCCCTTGTCCAGCCGAGTGAGTGGAACATCTGTGTGCCTGACTATGAAGTTGCCTATTACTAGTGTGTTGGGTATGTTGTTTTGCCTTAGGGCCTGTTGTGAGGCACACTGCTTTGCTGTATTATGTGTTTTCTGGCGTGTGCTTGTAGGTGCATGTTGCTTGCTTGTCTGCTTAGGAGGACACTCTCTTTTTCAGATTAATATTTGTATTCTCCGAGTATGGTAATGTGTATTTATGTGTGTGTTTTGCTGGTGCTTATATTGTAGGTCTATGTGAGACAGTTGTTGTTGTGGTTGTATGACCCTACTCCTCCTGACTGTATTGTCCAGTATTGGGTTGACACAGCTTAGCCACCGGTTTGACCCTGTGTGTGCCAGCATGTGGTGCATCAACCCGTATATGATATGGTCATGGCCTATGTATACAATACACTCACAATACACCTAGTATGATAAGCCTGCTGAGGTTAGCAAATGTGAAAAAAAACTTTGGGCAAACTGTCAGCAAGTAATGTCTGTATTGCACCCTGTGACTCCATATTGCTTGCTGAAGTGTAAAGACGTACTTAGTTTGGATTAATAACACCGCACTGTGTGTGCGTCTCCCTGGGGAGAGAGCAACCTTCTACTCACACCCCTTAAAAGTGGTATACTCATCTTTGTCAAGTCTGATGATGTCACCATCTTACAAATACACCCGTGGAAAGTAGAAATCCCAGTAATGTGTATAGCGTGTCATGTAAATGCATACTGCTGTAGTATCATAATGTAGTTAAGAAGGAGTTTGACTCTTGCACTTGCTGACTGTGTGTGTGTGTTCCAGGTGTGTGACACCGTTGGTCAATGTGGAGTGGGTTTTGATTTTTCTAGTGTATGCCATATCACAATGACAACTGTATGTGCATTACACATGTAAGGTAGCTGTGGGGCAAATCCATATACATACATGTGACCTCAGTTATTTCATAGGTGGGTACTCTGCTTTCTCCATGAACACATCTGTTATATTTGCCAGGGCATGCTGGCACTTTCCAGACCTTAGGTCACTTCTGTATGCTTGTGACAAGCTTAGCCAATGCAGTGATCCCTGGGCTACGTCTTGTGTTTCACATCCACTCATCACAGTTTCTATTGAAGAGTGTGAGTGAGGGTTTATGCTTGAGGTATATTTGAAACTTGTTCCAAAGCAAGCAAAGTCTGGCAAAGATGACTAATCATTATATGTGTGCAACAACCTCTGTGGATCTGCATGCAAACCCTTTATTGCTTATGTGCTCCACAGAGGGATTTCCAAAACCCTTTGGTAATGTGATTATCAAAGGAGAGATGACTAAACACATGGCTCTATGTATACATTAGTACTTGTTCCACATTTTGGGAGCTACTAATTATGTGGTACTCTGGGGATACTTTGTTTTCTAAAAGTGGATAACTATGCTTTCTTTGGCTTATAGCTTTACAACATGAGTTTGACACCAGGTATCTGTCTCTATGATACCCTTTTGGAGAATGTGTGTGTCATCTGGAGAATAAAGTATAGCCCACAGTATGCATTTTCATCAAACGTGGGTAGACATATCTCTACTGTGTTTGCTTGTACCTAAGAAAGCTATATTCCAAATAGGAGTGGTCCTATGACTGAGTGCAGGTGAATACCACTTGTTACTGGCATAGAATAGTACATGGAGGCTGCAAATGTTACTGTGTGTCCTATATCTGTGCATCAGTTGTCAAGCCATCATCGAACAATCGTTTATGATCAGTCTGTTGAGGTTATGTATAATACCAGAATGTGGGATGGGTATGAATTGCTGGTGAGCTATAGCTTGGCTGTGTTGACCACCCCTCCCTCACCTATAGCTTTGTTAATTGGCTTGTAGTCTACTAGGTGTAGGAGCCATGATCTAGCCTTTAGAGAACCTAAGTGGGTATGGTGCAGTGTTTGCAGGTTCATAATGCCTCTGTTAATGAGTTCCATAATGCTGTGCTCCATAACCTACCAGATAACATTTGTCTGGCTTACAGGGTGAGAGTTTCCAGGATCTGTTGTAGTTCTACCATTAATCAATTTATGTTAACATTTGCACTGGGTGTGACGAGGGTGGACAGGTTTAAGAATAAGTATATTAGAGGGTCAGGCCAGGTTTGAAGGTTAGTAGACCAAGCCAGATAGGCAGGATTAAGTTGGTTTGTACATGTGCTGAGGAGGGATGCAGAGTATATTGTGAAATAGATGCTAAGGATGAAGCCGCCAGGTAACAGGAAAAGAGGAATGCCTAAGATGAGGTTTATGGCTGTGGTGAGAGATGACGTGCAGGTGGATGGTGTGACAGCACAAGATGCATAGGGCAGGAAGAAATGGAAACAGATGATCTACTGTGGTGACCCCTAATGGGAGCATCCGAAAGGAGAAGAAGAAGAAGAAGATGTTGTAGCTCAACCCTTGTGGACTGTGAACACCATTACTGTGCATCATTCCGCAAGTGTGTAACCTGTATAGAGGCTGCATCTGGACAGAGTGTTTAGGTGAGTGGTGACTTCATATGTCAGCTTGTGTATGACACAGCCAGGGACACTGTCCAGTACCATTGCCACTGTGGTTTGGACTTTGGTAAAGAAATGTTTTAACTAGAGTGCCTGTGAATCATCAGGTTTTTCATTCTTCAGGTCTGGAATTGTGGCCCTTGTGTAATGACAGGGTGGTGAAATCCGCATTCAAACTGTCTGACAAGGAATTGGTAATGTCAGTCAGATAAGTGTACTTTGTGACCATTTACATTAGCTGTGACCTGATCTGAGATTTCCCTTGTAGATTATAAACAACACTAAAGAAAGCTTTAGTGTTGTCTTTGGAATCCTTGCCATTTTGTATTTTGAAGCTTGCCTTGTTTGTTTATTGAGGGGTTGTATTTTCCCAATGATACTGACCAGAGAGGTTATCCCTTCTTGGTATGTAACTCTTTTTTGGTACAACTTCACACCTTCTATTATATATTTAGTTTATGGCAGGGGTCCATGAGACTAATGCACTTTTACTGTATAAGTGAGAATTTCTTGTGTTTGTGATAGCACTGTCCATGCAACCCTGTAGGTGAACAGTGAGCATTACTAAAGGATTATGCAGCTGGGACAGTGTTAACCTTAGTAATGTAAACCAATGACAGATAGCAACAACAGCATCACCCACAGCACAGTGTCAACCCATTTCATACACACACATGCGTACTCAAGTTCCAAAATGTGTGTAGTACAATGCATACTGACCACCAATAGAAACTATGGAGTGTTAACACTGGCCAATACAGGGCATGTCACCCTGCCCATGTGTCCAATATGCATGTACATGCAGACAGTGCACCTCCAACATGTTCACAAATGGACACCTGCAAACCTGTGTTGCACACACCCCACACTTACTGTCCACTGTATAATGCATGCTGACACAACTACACACATCAGCCAAATGGCACATGGGCAAACAAAACACAATTGGAATAAACATTGGTGAAAACAATACAACATTGCTAATTACAGCTTTAGTGCATCATGCCTGCTCAGCTACACCTTCAAGGATATCATTACACTTTACTTCTGACAACATGCTACACATCCAACCATTGCTATACTTTATTAAAGTCACCCTGTGCATCAGCACCATGTTAGCCTGTTCCTGCATCAATGTTACAGATGACAAGAGGTGGCACAGGTTTCATCATATGCACAGGGTGTGTTGTTGGTTTGCCAGAGGCCTACACTGAGCCATATAATCGACATGTGTGTGTGAGTCTGTGTGTGAGGGCCATGAGTACTGTTATGGGACAATGTTGATGTAATGTGTGCGGTTATGTGTTTTCCCTAGGTTTCTGGTTTATGTGTGTGTATCTGCATGCACACAGTTCCAACATGTGGTTGCCATATACCTAGCAGGCTTTACAGATCACCGTTTCTGGCCACGGATATGGAACCTGTGCCTGGCAGGGGTGCTACAGACAGTATCAGGTACTAATCCAGATTAGGTACTATCCAAAGAAGTTGACATATGTCCACTGGATCCAGGTCCCTGCTGGGACTGGCCAGAGCAACGTGCACATGGTCTGCTAGGATGGTCTATGGACAGCCCCCCCAACATCGCTGGGGCTGGTACTGGCACTACGGGAGCGGTTGTGACTTGCTGGACATCCATGGTGACCTCCAGCTGCTGATGTTGCTGGCATGCATCCACATCAATGTCTCAACCATCCCGCACTGTCCTGACACATGGACATGACATTGTGGAGGACATCCAGTGTCTCACCCTAACGTCTATCAATGACCTAAGTGTAGTTATGTATGGCACTTGCTAGGTTACAGATACTGTCATTTACAGAGGTGTTATGAGCCCTCTGTGCCCTTAGTTCCTGTCTGGTGTACCGCTCCATTTGTGTCTGTGCCTCCATGACAGCCTGGAACATGCATGTGGTAGAAAGAGGTGTGGCACGTCTGCCAGGGGCATGATGACCACCAGTGCTCTGACAAGAACCCCTGGGCATCTGCCTATGTGGTACCATTCCAGACATCTGGCTATGGCTGCTGTGTCCTGATACATGTGCCATAGATACCACACTGTCCTGGCCAGTGCCAACCATACACTGTCCCTCAGCTAAGGGCAATGGTGATGATGGCTGTACAGGCAGTATAACTGTGTGCATGGATGGGGTGGAGACTTGTGTACTGTCAATTGGTGGCCCAACAACAGACCCTGACAAATCTGCCTGTGCCTCAACACCCCTATCCTTATCATCACTGTCTGTCTCAGTGACATCAGGTTCCCGGCTGTACTGAGCCAGTCCCACCTTGGCACCTGTGAGAGGAAAACAGGAAACATACTTTAAGACCTGAACATGACTTCAGACCACATGCGCACATGCACACATGTGCACATGCACACATGCACACATACACACATCTGCACATGTGCACACGCACACATGCACGCATGCACACATGCACACACACGCAAATACACTCCTCCCTAAAGCAGACACACACAACACCAGCAATCTCAGAACATACACAATAGCAGGTGATGGCGGGGTACAGTATCACAAGCAAAACAGTCATATCACACGTCAGCATGCACGACATGTGTTGCTCAACAGCATGCAGTGCAAGTGTAGACAGGCCTTGTTACTAACAGTATACATGGCTTTGATGCATGTATTTTGTTATTAGGTGATGGGCCTACCCCTGGAACACAATGCATACATGGGCACAACATTGCTGTGCAGGTATTCATAACCCTGTAATGTACTGTGCACCATAACTCACAGGTGTACATACCATTGCTGGATGTGTATCTGTGTGTCAGATAGGTATCCAATGCTGATTACAGCCTCTGTGTCTTTAGCAAATAATTGTGGACACATTTTAGCACATGCATGATGAGTATTCACACAACATCATCAGTGGTGCATGGATAATTGATGGCATACCATTCGGCCACATAGCCAATGTACGGTACTTATAGTGAGTGTAGATCATATTGTGGACATGCCAGTCTCATCCATGACATGGCATGCTAAAACATGACTGCACATTTAAACACTACACATACCCAATGTTTGTCAAATGACCTAGCCACTCAATAGCATCACAAGACATATATGTGTCAGTTGTGCAAATGGTGATTGGGATGCATATTGTTTAGAGGTGCATATCTGTGCACACACACACTATTAAGGTGTATAGCAATGAAAGCTATGTGTAGTACTGTGGTTACAATGACTGGATGGGGTATAGTACCATAGGTCATTATCATGAAGCATCATGTGGTCACTCAAATCTACAAATGTTTCCCAAACCAGCACTAATCATGCTGTGCTGGAACTGTACTTCCTTGGCTACATTCACCATTTCACAACCAGTTGTTACATGAGTTTGTAAGGAGGCCAATAAGGAGCATTCCCTGACATGAATGTGTAGTGTGTTGCAGAGTGTTTAAATGCCCCATGATAGGCCTCTACCCCCTCAGGTATATTATGTGTAATGTGTGGATGAGATTTTGGATACTGGAGTGTTTCTTTACAGACGGTTTGGGAATCCTTTATGTGTAGCATGTTAAAATGCTGCGTGTAGGACATAGATGTGTATGTTATGTGCATGCTGAGTATCAACTGTGCCTATACAATGGTCACTACAGTCTAGCCACATTTGTTTGAGATGGTCTGGATATTGCATGTGTTTGAGGCAGCTCATCACATTAGTGAGATGTGCGTGCTCCTACACCAAACATGCACAGCATGCATTATGGGTAAGTGTGTTACATGTGTACATGGCCTACACCTTAACTATGACATGCACTTTTTATTTACAATAATATATGTAGAACACACTCACCAGCATCTGTCCGTTGCCTTCATGTCACCCCAGAGGGACCTACATAGAGATGAGACAGTTTGTCAGTGGCCACAACTGTGACATTACTACTGTGTGTTTGCAATCTTACAGTACAACAACAGTTTACATTCACAGGGCTACAGATTATGTTCCAAATGATCAGTATTGCACAAAAATAGGCCCCACATCTTTGAATGACATATGTATGATCTACCAATACAGATAACAGTAGTCTACAGATATGCCATGTTACCTGCATGCTCCATGTGTGCTTGCTGGGTGGCTCCAACCTCCATCATGGTGTATGTCTGCTGCTGTTGTTGTTGGGCAAATGCCACCAGCCTCAGGAGCAGCTCCTCCCCTCTGGTGAGGGGGCTGGATATTAACACCACCTCCTGTTGCAAGCTGTTGTCTATGCTCATCAGCAGCATGCTGACGGACATGTCTGAGAAGATCACTGCAGTGGTGGTGTAACTGCTCATATGTCCGGTTATACAAGCCTACCTCATTTACCCTGCAGACAACATCTTGCCACATTGCAGTACGCTCCTGCTGGTCCTGGCTGGTTTATGAGAACATGAGACGGTAGTGCTGAATCATACTGCTAGTAATTATATCATCTTCAGCACTACTGTAACTGGGGTTCCTGCGATGGACCATGATCCCTGGAAGACATAAATACAAAAGTATGTCTGAGCAAGTCATATGGCACATTTGACATTATACAGTACAGATATCACTGAACTGCCATATATAGCAACCTATAAGCTAACCGAGAGTGAAACACTGTAACTGCTACTTATCACTGCTCACCCCTCAACTGCTTGAAAGTGACTTGCTCTCTCTAATGAACCATGTTCTGCACAGCAACAAAATAAAATCACTCCATAAGACTATACAAGAGTACCTGACACACTGTATGCAACACAATGCACCACCTAGCCACAGCAGATATACATCAAGCTGATGTGTAAAGAAATATATCATCCATCACAATCAGTGTAAGGTTCAGTAAATGTATTACTATTATTCCACACAACTTGTTAATGGCAAACCCGTGGCCAAAATTTGTGCACAATTGGGAATTTAGATCGCATACTGCTGTAGCACACTATGAATGTTGCTAGATACGCAGTTATATGTTTTACCACACATATGTCAAAGGACATGTTACAGACATACCCACACACACATCAGACATAATTACAGGACAGAAAGGTATGACAACCCAGATTACCTTTCAGTGTGTACTATACAGTACTGTGTCAGTACTTACACAACATTAATCTTGAGAAATGTAATCTGTGATGAATACAGGGACCACACAAAACAGTGGATGCAAGCAATGTGGACATAAACCATACTTTGCTGTACAGGCCCAGAGCTTCAAGTAGTACTACAGTACACACAGGATTTTTATTCAACATCGGTACCAAGCAATAATCATAGATGTAGTGCTTTAGCCTCCAATGACACACCCTAGTTAAAACCAAGGGACTTAATCACCCTGTATGCAATAGCACTTGTTCTGCCTAGCAACAGAATACGCAGTTTTTGCTAGGATCAAAGCAAACACCCATAATGCCATGACATAAACAGTTTTGCACTAAGCTATCCCACAGATACATATCTTTGATGTATTCACAAACATATTGACCATCACAGTCAGTCAACAGTACAGATAATCTATTGCAACAAGTAGATGTAGGTATGTATGAGTATATATAACTATATATATATATATATATATATATATATATATATATATATATATACACACACATCCATTGGTCTACATATACATATATATGTAGGCACATATACATTTCACCTTTCATAGTGAGAATATCAATTATACAAAGGACGTAAGGTGTACAGTAATGTAATAAAATCGCACAGTCTTGGGATAAATGCATTGAAGGTGTTCACAGCCCAGGTAGATTTAGCAGGACTTACTGGCTTCAACATTGCAAACTGAACAAACCACCTGCAGTGTTTAACCACTACATGTCATATAACAGCACTGTATGCTGTCTTGTTTGTCACATACTAAAACCTACATATAAATATGTGCATACTAACCTTCACCAACATATACATCTCCACCCTTCACAAACAGTTGCAATATGTTCCCTGCTCTATGCACATATTCAGATTTGAATATATATGACACATATATATTTCTCCGTATGTGTGTGGCATACACACACAAGGTCCACACTGTTGTAAGTCCCTGGACCTCACAGCTGAACTGTTGCAACACAAACAGGTGTCACATATGAACACACACTAACATTGGGGGTATATATGGCTACAGATGCTAGATAAGCATACTAGACTGCTACAGCAGTTGCCAATGCTAAGCTACACTTTAATATGACTATCATGCATATGTTGTTCTGTCACACCTATGTTTATATAATGTCAGCACTAATCCCCCCAACAGCCATTGTCCACAATACTGTACAGAACACAGATAATATGGATCAGATCTTTGACATTTAATGCTGAGCTACACATTTCACAGGTATGTCCTACTGCTCACAGGTACACACAATATTGTCCATAGCAGTAGTTAAGCAGAAAATCAGTGCATAAAGAAGTACTGCTGCCACATATGAATGGTTCACATTATGTAGACTATTCTTCAATAACATCTACTTTATGCCAGTAAATACATATGTGTCACATACCTTACCTTTGTATGATTTGGTAATATTTCTTTTTCTTTTTCCTTTTCTCTGTCTGTCTGTCTCTCTCTCTCTCTCTCTCAGGCAGTCTCTGCAATAAAGTGATTGAGTTTGTTGGCAGAGATTGCAGCCTGCTTTTGTAGGAATTTGCACATGAGCATGTGATGGCCTCTGCACCAATTAGTGGCCACCATTTGCTAATTTCATGCAGCCTGCTGTGTAGTAATTGCAGTAATCACTGTCATAGCAACCCAGTACTATAAATTGCTAACTCATGTAGGCGTGGCCCTTTCATCTTTCCAAGATGGAGATCATCCTTGTTTGCTGTGGACATCATTGTTTAAGACAGAAGGTTGGCATAGTTGTTATATCAGAAGCCAGGGGTGTAGCCAGAGATTTACATTTTGTACTCAGACCTAATGTTGCTGCTTCCAGTACCCACTTGTCAGTGTAGAAATGTACTCACCCCTCAAAATGCTACCCCAAGATACATGGAAAGATGTACTTTCTTTTCAACTGTTACAATTAACTGCCATACAAAGCTAGTTATTGAGATGTATTCCTATGGCACAAGAATTGTTTGTGAACTGCTATACTGTGAATATTCATTTACTCAGTCCTAAACAGTTTGTGCTTTTTTAGTGTTGACATTAGCACAAGTTGCTCAGAAAAAGTGGACACATTTCAGTACTGTGAGTCTGCTTACCTACATCCTTGGTAGACACTGCACACACAGGTATATTCTACATTTGGGTAGGGTTGCAGAAATACAGAGAGCATAAGTAGTATTGTGTGGATTTTATCTTGCTGGACTTACAGGGTTGCCGTGTATGTGTTAGTTTATCAAGGCAAGTAGTCTGTCTGCGTAACTCCCAACTGTGAACCTATCCACATGATAGCCAGAGAATATCCTGTTATTTTTTGTCTGTGCACCACACAGGTCTTTTCAGCAATAGAGCAATGGTATTCTTACAGTTGGTTGCTACCAGTACATGGCTGCATCCATTTGTATTTCAGTGTTGTATTCCTACATAAGGGTATGCTTCCAAAACTCCTTCCAAAGCTATTTGCACAGTGTGTAACAGCAGAAAGGCTGATATGCCTCTGTGTTTCTGCCTTTGCCAGACCTCTCAACCACTCAGGTACATATTTGAACAGACTCAGGGAAAAGTAAAGAAAAGGTCAGGGACAATCAGGGACACCTTTAAAATATTAGTGCCATTAAGTTGAAACATTGAGAGAATCAGAGCATATGAATTGATACACCTTTTCTGAAGTAAAAGAAGTGTCTAACTCTTAATTATTGCCATTATTCATTAAGTGTAATTCACCACCTTTCTGGCCAAAGTCAGTAGTTTTCGAAGGGATTCAGAGGGACAGAGCTAAAATTTGTTTCAAAATCAGGGACATCCCTGAAGATTAGGGACAGTTGGGAGGTATGGCCTCTGCCCTAAACAAATATGCCAGTGTTTGTCCTGCTATGATACTGTGTGGGGTTGTAAAGTGATGGTGTAACATTATTTCCTGCTAGAATGGCTGCTTCTCTTATCACAGTCATGTAATGTAATCCCACAACAACTGTTGGTCAACATCCATAAAACAAGTTGTGTTGTATGGTATTCCTATTTTTCCTTTACATTCACTCATTCTGATGCATGATATATTTATTTAAGCACCAACCTGATGTATATCTACCGTGGCTTAGTGGTACTTCATATTGTGTAGTGTGTGCAAGATCCGGGGTTCGAGACTGACAGAGGTGTTTTATTTTGCTCCTGAGCAGAACAAGGGCCTTCACATACAGAGTGACTAAGGCACTTTTAAGCAGTTGTAAGCAGGTTTGCACATTGCTGCGCATTGCTTAGCCAAGCGCAAACAAGCGCAAACTTGTGCAAACCTGCTAACTACTGCTTAATAGTGCTTACTCCTACTCACACCCGCGCTAATTTCTTTGAAAGAAAAGAAAAATGGGGAGATAGGAAAGTGGTGAAAAAGGGGCAAAAAGAGGGAAAGACAGTATGGAACATAGCTCGGGATGTGCAGGACGGGTGTAGGGAAGGTCCATAGCTGCCCATTTCTTCAACAGCAACAGCTGTGCATATGCAATAAATTTGGAGGTAGATATGAAACCTTCAACCCCTGAGAGAGGGGTAAGGACAACAAAGTATGTTGTAATGCCAATTAAATAACATTTCATGTGTCCAGTGAACATGTGTGCAAAATGGGCAGCTATGTATGGGGCATATATTTTTTTTGGAAGCAGATTGCCCTTTTTTATTTTTCAGGTGAGAGTGAAATGTGGGGTAGGGGAAGTAGGTATATTTGAGGAGGTAGGTTGGGGAGGTAAACAGACAAGACAAACAAGATGCATACAGGGGTGATATATGACACATGTGGTGGGTGAACACCTTTGACGGGGAGGGATGTTTGGAAATCGCAAGCCCTCGAGCCCCCAGATGGAAACAGTGGGGCTGAGGTCCCCACCCAAGGGCAGTCATCACTGCACCTTCACGGCCCAGAGGGTGGCTGTGCTGGGAGCTATGTAGGAGGGGCAGGCTGACCCGGGAGTTGTGCCACTCGAGTCTCAAGCTGGCATAGAGGTTCTGCAACAGAACGTTCAATCTCTCTACCCACCACAGCCCGGACCGTTCGAAGGGTGATAGGTGGCCTTCCTTTGCCCACGCTGGCATGGGGGGGCTGAGCCCCATCCCCTGCAGCACTTCCACCCAAAGGTGGCACAGGGCTAATGGAGGAGGAGGTCCCAGGCTGGTGCCAGGTGCCATGGCCAGCTGAGGTGGGACAGGTGGGTCTGCTGGGACCGGCCTTCCCATACGAACTATGTTTTGGAGAGTTTAATAAAGATATGGGTTAGTAACAGTCAACAGCATTCCCAATTAGTTATAGCATGCAGAAGTATTCCCATTAACCCGACACACCAGATTTTCAACAGTTGAAAAGCAAGCATAACACATGCATATATAGAACAATAGTGGACATTACAACAGCATGCAAGT
The DNA here is from genome assembly GCF_019279795.1 of Protopterus annectens. Lineage (NCBI taxonomy): Eukaryota > Metazoa > Chordata > Ceratodontiformes > Protopteridae > Protopterus > Protopterus annectens. The sequence goes on from NC_056725.1 coordinate 67,357,896, forward strand.
TGAATTGATGGCAACAGGCCACCAATATTGTGGTATTTTAACAGGGCACATGCATAGAAATAAATGCAAATATTTATAAACGAATAGGACATATGTCCTAACAAATGTTTTGAGATTAGACATACCGATTGAGGTGTGGAATTGCATTTTTTATGCACATACAGTTGGGTGGAAAAAGATAGCTCAATTAACAACTTATATATCCTTCTAGTTTTCACTACATTCCTATTAACTGCATTTATATGTCTCTTACATGTATTATTACACTACCCAATGTCCTTATATTGTGCAATTGAATTTTGCTAGATCATTATATACATGAGCTGTATCTTACATACAAACTGTCCAAGATGCAGATGTTACTGCTACATATTTTGAGAGTTGCTCACATACACTACTGCTAAGATGGTACACTGACAGCTCTACTTTCATATAATTATCTACATATGTCCAGGTGAAAGTATCAGTTATATGTTAACAGTTCCCTACATTTCTGGCAGTACACTGACATTTCTGGGGAACACAATACCAAGCTACTCATGTGCCAGATTAACCTGTACATGCTGGGCATGAACCAACAGTTGAGGGCTGTAAATATGCATAAAAGCTACTGGCACTCCCTTCATCCACATTATATGGGCCTACCCAAGTGTGGGTTGACACTGCATAATACAACACTACTATTTGTGGAATGCAACAGTACAACAACATAGCAAAGAAAATGACACAGACGCACTCCAGGAATTATACATTTATTAAAGGATTATTACACTTTTATTTATTGGGTTAAAACACTTTTTGAAGGTTCTCTCATTTATTTTATATAACAGTACATGCAGAATAATTACTATCCTGCCTGATGACGCAGCCTTTGCAGCCTATCTTCATGGGCTTGCTGATTCATAGCCCAGACACCTGCAGCTGTGAAGTAAATGCAGTGATATTGAGACATACCTATCCATAGTATAGACAAGCATAGCAATTCTTAACTACTTAATACAATGGCTACTTAGTACTGGGGCATTAGGCATCGCATGAGATTCCTGGATCCACTGGTACAGTTGATCCTCCCTATGTCGCTTCAGGTCAGAATAATGGTGCCTGACCTGCTCACCAGTCTGAGGAACACCAGTGGCACTGGTGAGATCATGAGCAAGACTGTTCCAGGCCTCCGTTTTATATTGGGTACCCTGGTACTGGCCCCACAGGTGTCTTTCCTCATGATTGTGGACAAGGAGCCAAACCATTACTTTGGACTCCTCAATGCCCCAGCGTTGCACTCTAAATCGAGTGCCTTCTCCAACACCAGCCATGCTGACTGCAGAAGGAAGCTACAACCAGTTATAGCAAGTATTCCCACCTGTGGAGGTTAAATATGCCTCATTTCCCGCACTTATTTGTGATTGGCCAGTTTTGAAAAAAACTCAGCTGTAGGCACTACTGCTTAGCTGATGCTGGCAATGTTTAAAATTCCTTTGATAGATATGTGTCTGTTGAAAGTGCATGTTTATGAAATGCTGTCATGGCTTAGTGGTTAAGTACCGTGACTATAATGCTCAGTATCCTGAGTTTGAGCCCTGTCACTGCTTTTTATTTTCCTACTGGGCAGACCTGACTGGTTAAGGTACAGTAAAGGATGTGTGGCCGTGTTTAACCGACTTTGCTCAACTTTGCCTGACTTTGACCAACGTTGCTCGACGTTGACCGACATTGTGCTGGTTAGCACAGTGCACAGCTACATGCAAATATGTTGTGATTGCGCTGGTTAGCACGGTGCACAGCTATGCGCAAAGACATTGCGCTGGTTAACGCGGTGCGCAGCTATGAACAATTGGATTTAAATATGCTCAGTACTGGTAAAATGTGCTTAGCAGTACTTTATATTGCTTAGAATAGCGTACTCATGCCTCAAAATGCATAACCATTTCACCTTCATATATATATATATATATATATATATATATATATATATATATAAAATTTGTTCACTACATTTAACTTTTCAATGCTTTTTACAAAACTTATACATTAAAAATGTCAGGAAATATTTTTGTATACAGATTTCCAACAGAAAATGGAATGTGCAGTAGTGGGACTTGAACTGGGAATGCCTCCTCTTTGTGCGAAGGCTCTAACCACTAAGCTATCGCTATGAACAATTGGATTTAAATATGCTCAGTACTGGTAAAATGTGCTTAGCAGTACTTTATATTGCTTAAAATAGTGTACTCATGCCTCAGAATGCATAACCATTTCACCTTCATATATATATATATATATATATATATATATATATATATATATATATATATATAAAATTTGTTCACTACTACATTTAACTTTTCAATGCTTTTTATAAAACTTATACATTAAAAATGTCAGGAAATATTTTTGTATACAGATTTCCAACAGAAAATGGAACGTGCAGTAGTGGGACTCGAACTGGGAATGCCTCCTCTTTGTGTGAAGGCTCTAACCACTAAGCGATTGCTATTTTGTTTCGTTTGTATATATTTTTCTTATTATCCTCTTCTGGTGACTAAGCTGCTAACTGTAGCTAAGCAATGGGCAAACCCACGCAAGCACGTGCAAATACGGGCAGCTATATTGGATGAAATGAAAAAAATTTTAAAAATCTTTCTATTTTTAATTTTGTCGGTTGTTTAACATATGGGGGAGTATAGTGTTACATTGTGCACATGTGAGCGGACTCGCTCATGTAACTTGACATTGTGGCATTTCTTCATTGCAGGGGCGTGGATGTTTGGACTGCTCGGCAGTCCGACACCCCCCCTACACTCTTCCACACTCTGTGTAAGCTTTAGAGTTGAGGCAGCATGCCCTCATTAATATGCATGGTGCGCTGCCATCATACTCTTAGACTAGCGCTTCCATGTAAGACTAATCTAGTCTTACACAGAAGATTAGTAAATCCTGGGGATGGTCATCCCCTTTATCCAATGTATGCCTAGCCAAAGCACTATACAGTTGCCCTTTTCTAGTGCAGTAAAGGTGATCCCTTATCCGTTCCCTAAGGTGACGGTTAGTTTTGCCAACCTAGAAATGGAAACATGTTGTGCAGTGAGCTACATACACTACTTTCTTAGTATTGCAATCAGCAGAATTCCTTAGCTCCCATAGATACCCTGTTTCGAGGTGCTTGAAAAACCTTGATTCATCTATATAAATGCAGTGTGCGCATTTTCCACATCTATGGGTGCCATTCACTGTGCTATCCATCAGAGTAGGTATCTTTGGATAGCAAAGTTGCTGTTTCAGATTTTTCTTATTTCTAAATGCAAAATGTGGTTGTCCATCCACTATGCTGGTAGCATCCTCATCTACTAACAACATATGCCAATTTTGTCGTATGATGGTTTCAAACCTTTTCACATCTCTTGTATATGGTAAAACCATCGGAGAATGTGTGATAATCTACTATTCCTGATACCTACCCTGTCACTACCTGCTCTATCAGAGTAGTAGGGCTTAGCTTTACCTTTCTTTTCTTTGTATACCTTATAGTACACCTTATCAATTTCATGTTCACTATACCCCCTAATAATGAAACCTGTTCTTAGCTTAGTTAACTCATTTCTATACACTTCCTCTTGACAACATAGGCAAGATGTTCTCATTGCCTGACCTCTGATTATGTTAGGAAAAATCTTAGGGTTATGCATACTGTTTCTGTGTAGAAAAGATGGTCTGTAGCATTGTTTCCTATGTAATTTCGTAAACCATTGGTCATTTTCTCTGTATATGGTAATGCCCAAGAAGCCTAAACTCATTTCAGAACAGTTCATCGTAAACTTTAAAAAGTCACTAGTAATATTTAGGTATGCATACAGGGTTTTAAGTTGTTCACCATCACCTTTCCAAAAAAGAAAAAGATCATCTATGAAACGCCTATAGAAGGCTATTTGGGGATTACCTAACAGATGTTCATATTCCCAGTTAACCATAACCAGGTTTGCATATGTGTTGGCACAACTAGTGCCCATGGCAACCCCTGAGAATGTTCCCTGCCTTGTCAACACTGATTTCACCATGCTTATCCCCTGGTCATTGGGTATACTTGTAAATAAAGACACTACATCTAGTGTGGCCAGCATCACTGTATCTGCTGTTCCCATTTGCTTCACTGCCCCATAAAGGTCCACTAAAAACTGTTCTGTGTCTTTCAAGACATATGCATATTCATTTGAGTGCTGTCTTCAATTCCTTGTCCAGGTATATAGAGATGGGTATTGTTAGCCATCCTGCCCCTGCTACTATAGGGCTAAATTTCAGGTTATATGGGTCTTTGTGTATCTTGGAAAGACCATGGATCTGAGGTATGAGTGGATTTTCAACAGTAAAATAATTAAAAAGATCTTTACTTAATAGTTCCATGCACATGTATTCATATAAGGTACTGGCAATCTGTTCACTCATTTCAAACACAATTGTTGTTGGTACTTCAACATATACATTTGGATCCAATAACATTTCTTTCATAATTGTATTATAAAAGTCAGCATTCAATATCACCACTGGTCCCCCTTTGTCAGCGGGTCTTATAACTATACTATCATTAGTCTGCAAGTCACACAATGCTTTGTGCTCATCTTTGTCATATTATTCTTTTCTTTTTCTAAAAAACTATTATTTCTTGTGTTATAAATGGCATTTTCACAAGCTTTTAAGAACGTTTCTATATTATGCGGCAATATTGGTACATACAGACTGTTTTTCTTAAATTGAACATCCCTTACCTCATTGCCATTTCCAAATTGTTGTTTCAATGTTACATTTCTAGTAAACATACATAGGCATAACAGAAATTCACTAATGTCCATTTTAGTCGAAGGTATAACATTTAAACCTCTGTTTAATAAAGAAGTCTCAGCTGCAGACGGTTCATATTTGGAAATATTCCGTATTAACTCTCCTGCCCATGCCCCAACATTTTCTTCAAAGTATGAGTTTGTAACTGACCTGGTGCTTCTTTCCGTTTCTGGCCCCTGTAGATGTCCTGTTCCACAGATTTTCTTCTCCCTGCTCAGAACAGTAGGGGTAGAACAGGAAAAACCTGTTGTTGTCCTCCTTCCATATTAATCTTCCTTCTTACCACGGCTGTAATTGTGGAGGCAGTTGTTGCCTTATTATTAGTTGCCGAAGACGATGGCACTTCCATCGGTGTAGAATAGACGGAATGTGCCTCATTTGGTGAAAGGACACTCCCTCCTGGGTGTTGATTCATTGTTTCCTCTTCCTCCCTGAGTGCATTGGTCATCTCTTCAGACTGTACCCGATGCTCCGCCCTTGGTCTCTCATGCCGCTCGAATGATTGAACTCGCCCTCTCCTCTGTTGGTAGGCTGTTGGTGGTACCTCTGAATGCATATTGATTTCTTTCATTGATCTCAGATTACGGTTGGTAGTAGACTGCTCTGCAGACTGTGCAGGTTTCGACCAAGTAAAGACATGCTGGTTGGTGAAATCTGTTAGATCCCTACACAGTTTCTTTTTCTTTTGCTCAAGCAGTCTGGTTTTGTAACAGAGTATCTTATCAATTAGTTCATGCATGAAAACTTCAGTAGCTGCTTCCCTATAAAGCGCAGACAGTTCGTGTTGTTGCTGACATATCTTTTCATTAAGCTCTTGTTCCACTGGCTTAAAGAAGTCCAGCAACATCTTAACATCTTAACAAGAGAAGACTACATAAACACATGCAGGGCTTTGGGTCAATATGACAGTATTTCTTGAGCTGTTTCTAGCATAGATATCACTAAAGACAAGTATTTGTTGAGATGTATGTTTAACGCATATGTATTTATTAGGTGGACATCATGTGTATTTATTAGGCAGAATATATGTATTAAATTGTTTAGTGTGTACTGCTTATATTTTTATATAAATGTACATATATTTTTTTATGTTTATACCCATACACACAAGCAGTCACTAAATGGGGAACATGAGTATATGTATTTATTCACTGACTTTTTATGTATTTTATTTATATTCATCCACATGTTCTTGTTTTTACATTTTGTGCATGTGGTTTTTAAACAGTGTTTTTCTGACTTCAGCAATTAACTAAGGGTAAAACATAACCATAGTAATTAATTGATTGCTGAGTGCTGAATTAACTTTGAGTGGTAGGATTGGTTGTTTTAGTAATGAATTAAAGTATTTAAGTGTTGTTGCTGTTTGAATGAACTGTCTGATGAAGCAATGGTTACCATTGCGAAAACGCTCACCATTTTTGTATTAAAAAAGAAGATTTTACTTTGTCATGGTTCAGATTCTTTATTCCAGCTACCTTCCTACTGGGCACCTGTGTTTCAACATTTTCAACTTCTGGGCTGGTTTGGATTTATTAATATTTTAGAAATGTTTATATATAGTATTAGCTTTTTGAATGTCAGGATGAGCATTGGTTGTAGGTGATGGTCACTATTGATGGGACACCCAGACCCCATGTACAAAATGTGAAAAAAAGGTTGATGCTGATGCCTTATTGCAATGAATATGAAATTCTGTGTGAGTTTACCCAAAATATTCATGACATGAATTAGTCACCAGAGAACAGCATATTGTCAGCAAACCGTATCTATTAAAAATAAATAATACTGATAAACGTCAATATAAATCATGCAGTAAAGAATGCTAACGTTTAGGTAATCTTCTTTTGGGGTCCTTCTTTTAAGTTTAAATATATTACAAAAGCACAGAGTGACATCATCCTATGAATTTAAACTATATAAGAATATATAAATCTAAGATTTACACTCTTAATGTTCTGTGTTAGGGTCATTGTGCAGGGACTGTGTTACTTCAAAGCAATACTTACTAATCATTAACACAAGTAATCATCCCTTATCTGCCTGCTTCATTATAATTCAACACATTTTATAGGTTCATAAACACTTTCTAGGCTATTGATCTGGGAGCATTTTAAAAATTCAAGCCTTACATTCTTATGGTAGCTTTTAGCCTTATATTTTATATACAAATAACCCAGAGTTTGGCCAAAGAAGGATATGTCAGGATATTTACATTTTCCCCTATCCACGAGGCATTGGGGTGCTAAACCAGGGGTGAATTTGTGGTTACCCCTCTTTAATATAAATGACATTTGAAAGGAGTAAGAGAAGTACTTAGCTGTGTGTGGAATGGAAGACCGTTTGATAGAGGTGGTATTCTCTGTGACACATACCTGTCCCTCCAACATGCTTTATTTATTACCCTGGAGTGAGTACTTATCATACTGCTGGACTTGCCAATGTGTGGTAAGTCTGATATAATAGGGACTGGCAAAGGACAACATGAAAGGCAGAGATTGCCTCTCAGTAGCCTGTATGATTCCAAGAACACTTCTTCTTTCAGCTTTTCCCAGTTAGGGGTCGGCACAACGGATCACCTGTCTGCTCATGATTGGCTGTGGAGTTTTACAGTGTCAAGTTGCCAGCCCAGTGCTTCCAAGTACACTAAGAACATTAAATGGTTTTGAGGTAGTCTGTGTAAATTTTGTGATTTAGGCTCTTGTTTTTTACCATGAAAAAGCATTGTAGTCATTCTGGCTGTGACAAGTATTTGGACCGATAAATACCTAATGAAGCAGTATACTCAATGATCAACCTGATGGATGCTGAGTACAGTGGAACAATTACAACAGGTGATCCATAGTGATTAAAGGATAGTTCATTGCTGACATAGGTTCCCAAAATCCTAACACAGGATCAATTTTTTGTGCTGTGTTGTCAATGTGATGTTAGCAAGGTTAGTCATGCCTACTGAAAAAAACAATTATACACTTCTTGGCATTTAGCTTTAGTTCATTGTTTTAATTCCAGCTATTTGTTTGGGACAGACCCACTTGGAGGATATTTGTGTACTCTAGGGAATTTATGATGGTACCAAGTTTGTAGTCATCTATAAACATAGTCAGCCACAAACCCTTTACATTAGCTTTGACCTCAGAAAAGTAAATGTTAAAGAGGAGTGGCCCAAGAACTGACCCCTGGGAAACTCCAGGGGTCAGTTCTTGGGACACTCCTCTTCAGCATTTACTTTTCTGAGGAGTGGCCCAAGAACTGACCCCTGGGGGAGTGGCCCAAGAACTGACCCCTGGGGAACTGCTAGTGACAGGTCGTTTGGAGGAGATAGAGCAGCCCATCCTAATTTCCTAGATTCTACATGTGAGACAATCTGCCAACCAATCAATTACATAGGGTTTACCATTTAGCAGGGAGAGTTTATTATGATATCTGACTGTGGGATGGTGTTGAATGCCTTTGTGAGGGCTAGAAATGTGGTGAGAATTATTTTGTTCTCATCCATCACATCAATAACTTTTTCAAAGAAGTTGACTAAGTTAAGTGGGCAGTACCTGAGAATATCTAGGTTACCATATTCTTATATATTAATTCGTTAATGGTTATTTCCATGGCCTGGCAGATGATATTGGTCAGGCTTATGGGTTTGAAATTACCTGAGTTCATTAAAGCCCCTAAAGCCCTGCCTTTAAGCAAAGGATTGACTGTTGCTGTCCTTCATTCATGCACCATGAAGTCTGTTTTGAGGCTGATATTGAATAGCTTCTGTAGGGAATAAGACAACTCTTGTTTCAGGCTAACCAATAGGCAGCTTGGTCCATAATCTGGGCCCACAGACATAGTGTTCTTGGCCTTTGCACCTTGCACCTTAAGAACTTGTTCTGGGGAGATTTGGGGGGGGGGGGTTTGCGTGGGTATGTAATATTAGAATATTGGAAGGGAGGGCGTAAATTTTGAGCAACATTTGTCCATTAGTAGATTAGCTATGGCCTCTAATCCAAGAATGCATTATCATTTACTGCACAGTTACAGACATTGTTTTCGGAAATTTCTAACATAATTAAAGAAGGCTTTGTGGTCATCCTTCATCTGGGTGGCTATTTTACCTTCATATCTGGCTTTGGTTGAGATCAGGGTCTGGAGCTCCTTGTTTAGATTAGCAAGAGTGTTTTATGTTTTTAGCATCTTGAGATTTAGATTTATTTTACATACAGTGAGTTTTTTTCTTTTAGCACCTGTTTACATCTTTTTTTTTTTTTTAAATCCTTTCATTTACCATATAGCAAAATTTTTAATTTTCTATTTTGCTGGAGCTTTTCTCCCTGGGCCTATACTGAAAATGGAAATATATCCAGCTAGACTAGCCCGGTTAACAAATGTAAAATAAAATAAATAAATAAATAAATAAATATTCGAGTTCCATCATAGGGGGTTATTTTTGAACGTGATGCTGTATTTAATTCTGATGGGAAAACGTGCTTATGCATCAATTTACATGTCATAGAATTTGGCAGTGAAGGATTCTGATAATCAATGGGTTCATCAATATAGCAGGGGATTTTGAATTTAGCTATGTCATTACTAAGTTTTAGTAGACTAGTCCGATGATGGATAACCTCTGACATGCATGTTAAAGGTGACACAACACGACATTTTGGGTGACACACCAGCATTCACCAACACCCAAGTTACCAAGAAAACTGAATGAACAAAAATACAAGAAATATGTGATCCTGCACTTATATATCAAAACTCAGCAACAAAAATGTAATTAATTGATGTTAATCAAATCAAATGCAATGTGCTCCATGTTTTTTTCAGTTCAATTCAAAATTACTATTAAAAGTAGGGTCATTTTTGGTACACTATTTTAAGCTCAATTATCAGTGAGCATATCATTTCCTCTATTGTAAGTCACTGATTTTTCTTTTACTTTTATAATACACAGCAACACACATGATTGGACTGTATTTTTTAAATAAATGAATATGTAATGAATTGTTGCTCTTTTGTTTGGGGTGGGGGTGACACACCAGCAGAGTCAAGATAGGCATTTTCTGAATGTCTGACATGCAGATCCCAAAAGGTTTGCCATTAGTGGACTAGTATTTGTATAATCTCTGAATATCAAGGTTTTGAAAGATGCTTCAGGCTTTAGCCTTATACTGAATGTGATTGACTTTTGGTCTGCTTTGACAAGGGAGGAATTTATCAATTGGTGAGGAGAAAATGTTCATAGTATTGGTAAAAAGCAAGTACTAGATTTTATCACCCTTTTTGGGTGCAGACTAACGTATCCAGGTAGTTTGCACTGATGAAGTCCAGACATTTCTGGGTATACATATTTGAGGATATATAGGTTTCCCACTTAGCAGAGAGGTAATTGATTTCCACTAGGAAAGTGATGTTTGGCTTAATACATAGGGTCTGTATACTAGTTAGTTAGGAGGTATGGGCCTGGGGGAAATTGAGAGGACTTATAGTTATGATTTGGTAAGCAGTTTTGTTAATAGTAACTTGGATAAGGAGGTGTTCTGAGTTGTTATTTTCTTAATTGAGTCTGTAGATGTATTATTTTATGAATATAGTATTTTTAAAAATAAGTTTTGCATAACATAACTCAGTTAGGGTCTTTTATTCATGTTTATTATAGTTACTATATTAGTTAGCTTAGCTGAAATTTAAATTATGTATTTTGCCTTTTTTGGGGGTTCCAAAATTTAGTGGTCTCAGTAATGCAGACTCCAGTCAATTGCTGGTTATGTTTTTACAATATGCTGTATACTTGTGAAATTTGCAAACTGTATGCTTAAATATAAATTACTGCAATGGGATAATATTTAAATTTATGACTGCGTCAAATATAACATTGTTCCAAGTAGCACACGTGAAAACTTGAGGCTCATACAAGGAGTTTCCTATCTTAATTGACAAGGTAGGGTGTGAACTCATGGGCATTTTGAAATGTCATAATCAAGATAAAATTGTGAATTTAGAGAAGGAGTTAGTGGAATTGCATAGCAATATTACTGCACATTCGATTTTTATTTTAAATAAATCTGAATTTGATAATGTATTTAAGTTGCTGAGACATGAAGTTATGATAAGAAAACATAAGCAAGCTATTAAATATTATGACTTTAGTAGCATTTATCTGATTGAAAACTTGAAAATAATATTGGCCAATCTTAAACAGATATCCATGGTAATGCATGGGTCGGCTGAAAAAGTGGAAGGTGAACAATTTTTACTAGCAGCAGTTCTGAGGAGATCAATGCAATTGGATCTCCTCAGATGGTCTAGTAGCCAAGGAAAGCTTTCTGAATGAATAGAAAACATACCCAGATGTTCATTAAACTGTGATGGAAATCAACTTGGTTTGGAGAGGGAAACTGAGATAGAATGAGTATAGCAGAGGAGGCCAGTGAAAGTATATAATTTAAGTTCCAAGCCCATGAGAGTAGCTCATGTCAGTGTTTTATCTAAGGGGCTTACATTTATTCTTTTGAGATAGGCAAATATAACAAGAATGTTAGTTGATTTAAAGTTGTATGTGATTTTTATGAAATCATTTTCCATGGAGTGATGACTGCAATATGTTGAAAGGAATTAGCAAATTTGGTCTTCATCTTAGTCAGACCTTGTCAACATTGAAAAAAGCTTTTGAAATAAGCATTAGAAAGGTGTTTTAAAACACAGTTAAAATAGATTTTCAATTTGTCTGTACCTGAGATGCAGGCTGTAAGGGAATAGAGTGTGAACTAGAACATCATAGTGGTAGCTGCTCTAATGGCATAGAGAGATAAAGCACTAACTACAACCCAGTCATTCTGGGTTCAATTAGCAGTTCAGGTGACTGATGGAGCAGCAGAGAGGGGTGGTCATGCCCATCCTGCATGGGAGGACGGTCATCGTTAATGCTTCCTATTGGTGGAGTGGTTCAAAGAGAGGAATTGCCATTGACAAGTGATAGAGAAGGGGCAGGAAAGTGAGTAGGTCATATAAAGAAGCACCCCTGAGATAGCAGCAAACACAGCTGAGCCCCCAGGATCCATAGCTGGCCCCAACAATATCAGAGTTAGTCCGGGGACAGTAGAAGGCAAGCTAGTAGACACAGTGTGGATGTGCAGCAACTGGAGTCAGGCCAGTAAAATGATGTCCCAAGGGGGGGCAAAAAGACAAAAAAGAACATCAGAGTAATGAAAGGAGACAAGGGAGGGGCATTGATATTAATATGTCCAATTGACACTATAAAGGACAGGGAAAGTATAAATATGATGTTGAATAATGAAGTTTTTTAATAAGAAAATTGATTTTTGGAAATATAAAAAGCATACAAAAAGAATGACAATGCCTTATTAGATCTTTTATATGCTGGACATTTACTTAATCTATGAAGATTTCAAAAATTTCCATTTACAGTTTCAAAGAAATCCAGTATTGTTTGGTATAACTACATTATATAAAGACAGGATCCACCCCCATTTACATCTGTAATATCAGCATCAAATCCAAAAACTGAGTCTTTATGTGGGTGGAAAGTATAGTGAAGCAATATGCTACAATTTCTGAAGGACATTTGAAAGATCCTTAGGATTTTCTTTTGAATAAAATCTGGAATTGTCCTATTAAAAAAATATTTTATTTTGGTAAGGGCCAATGTTAAGAATTTTTATATGGTTATTCCACTGGCTATGAGACAGGAATATATGATTTGTTTAAGTAATACTCAATTTTCTAATAAACATGTTGATATATTTTTATTAATGTGTGTGATTTTGAAAAATAATTATTTTATTTGGTAACAGTTATTTTCATCAAGTAAATAGTGTGGTGATGGAGGCAGTTTTTGATCTGTCCTTCACAAACATGGTTTTTATCAGCTTCATAACAGAAGTGTGTGTTTAATTGTGAATTTAAAGAACAGATAATGGTTTATGTTCATTGTATTGATGATATCACGTTTATATGGAAAGGTAATGTAGAAGGATTATATGATTTTAAAGAATTAATAAAAATACTTTTTTAAAAAAATTCACATTTAATTGGTCATTTGAAGAACATACATTTTTAGATGAATTTGAAAAATGGAAGTTTGATTCCAGGTTATATATAAAACCATCATTTGACAATTCCTGTTTATGTACTACTATAACTAATCCAAGTTATATAAAAATAATATAAAAAGTCACTCTGGATATGGTTCATGATTAGTAATAGATGAAAAAGTATTTCAATATGAAATGGAGATTCTATTTAAATTATTATTGAAAGGGGTTATAATTCAAATGTTATTGCTAACTCTATAGAGGAGATGAAAACTACAAAAAATGATATGTACACTCCATCTTGAAGGAGGAAACAGAGTTGTACAAAAGTATACTGATATAGACTGGAAGGTGGCATTTCCGTTGGAATATAATGTTAACAGTAATGAAATAAAAAGGCTTATTACAGAAAATTGGCAAATTTACTGGTGCATCACGACTTGCTCTTTGTTGTAACAGATAAACCTGTATTTGTTAATGAACAGTATAAGAGTCTAAAGATTTAATTGAGAATAATAACTTATGTGAGATTAAAGACCAACAGACACCACCAGGGATATTTAAGTGTATTTTCTGAACCATACAAAATACTACTAATGTGACAATAGCAGGATGTAATATTAGAGGTAAAAGCTCTACAGTTGATAATCAAGGGGAATAGAGCACTTAACTTCATGTTTGAAATGTGAGGCATTCTTTGGTGGTTTGAAGTTGCACAAATTTATAGATATTCCAAAGCCAATGAGTCTCATGAACATTCGCAGCCTGCCAGTACTCTCCCTCAGGTGACACATCATTTCTCAAGAGGGGCCATTCCAGCCAATTCTTGAAGAAATTTCTGAATACCCATTCATTCATCTAGTTTATGTTTTAAAATGGTAATGAGTTGCAATACTTAACATGCGAGGGAAGTTTATTCCAGAGGTTTTGGAGGTACTTTGTTATTAACCTGTCCCTCCATCATGTTTTACTTATTTATGGCTAAAGATTTATGCCTCTGGTTCCAGTATTGGTAAATATATCGAGACTGCGGCTAAACAGGAGGTCCAGGACAATAAGGTCTCCAATGGCACAGTAAGTGAAACAGAAATCTTCCCTCAAATGTCAACAAGACACTGAGCTTTTAGCCTCACTTGGTAGCTTATGAACTTTAGGACTATAATCTTTTGACAAGGAACCTTTAGGGTCTTTCTAATTGTTTAATATATTTAATGAGATACATCTCAATGGCGGCATTGTACTCAGTAACTGGTCTGATCAATGCTGAATATAAGGGAGTAATTACCTCTTTAGGCCTCAGTGATATTCCTTTGGCAATTTGCTGGGCTAAAATAAAAGGATTTACTGACATCTACTCTTACATGATGGTCAAAAGAGAGGGAGCTATCAACCCAAGTACCCAAGTCCCTAAGAATGGTTTAATTTGAAGAAGTGAATTGTCTAGATAATGTAATGAGAAGAGGGATTGCCTACTTTAAGTTATGATACTTCACTTTTAGCATTTAGTTTAAGACCATTTTTAGTTCACCAAGAGTTTACTTGAGAAAATTCATTCTAGATAATTTGTGTGACATAGTATGACTTATCAACAAAAACAACCTATGGTTTATAATTATCTGCAAACTTTGCTAGCCAGAGGTCTTGGTTTTTAGTTTGGAGATCTGAAATGTAAATAGCAAAAAGAAGCAGTCTCATCACCTGAGCATTGAGGGACATCGCTAGCCACGTCATACTTTCTAATGAGGCACCCGCACTGTGAAAATTCTGCCTTTCAGCCAGTTTGCTGTCCATCTTATCACATATGGATCAATTTTTGAAACACTGAACTTTAGTATTATGCCAGTATGGGGGATGCTGTAAAAGGATGTAGCCAGGTCAAGATGTGTGACATGCACTGCATGGCTACTATCTATGGCATCTGCAACCCTTTCAAAGAAATTTACCAGATTAAATTGACAGGATCTAACCATCACAAAACCAAACTGTCAGGAGTCAAGTCTAACAAGAGTCTTGATATCACAGTTTATGAGGTAAATTATAACATATTCCACTACTTTTCAGATTAGGCTTGTAAGTCGGATAGGTCTGTAATTATTTGGGTCAGTTTCATAGCTTCCTTTACAGAGGGGCACCACCATTGCTGTGCTTAACTCATCAGGGACAAAACCACTCACTAAACTTAAGTTAAACAGTTTGAATATCATGTCTGCAGGGCATGTTTAACACCATTAATTAAGCAACCAGGTATATTGTCAGGTCTCATTGAGAAAGCATTTCTGGTTTTGCTTAGCATTTTCAGTAAATGATCTTTAGAGATAATTGGGGAGTAAGGGGTCCAGATATATTGGTGTTTGAATAGAAGTATCTGGAGTAAAGCTTGCACTAAATTTGCTTGCAAGGATATAGATAATGTCAGTTGGATCAGAATAGGAGGCCCCATTATGAATACATTCTGTGCAGTGTAGGGTGCTGTTTTTTTAGTTTTCTGCTATAGCTAAGGAAGGATTTATTATCATATTTGGCTTCAGAGACCAGCCTAAGTTTATGGTCTTCTTTGGTGGATCTTAAAGCATTCTTCAGCTTTTTGTAATGCTTTTGATATTATATTTGAGAAGATGGGTTTAGTAGGTATTAAATAATTTAATTTCCTTTTTTATTTATTTATGGTGATGGACCACCAGGGTGGTTTGTTTTTGAATTTCCTGTGATACTCAGTTCTGGTAGGGACTGCTAGCTCTAAGCATTTTCCTAAATGGGTTTAGAATTCCTCAGTGAAGCTTGCTGCTATAGTAAGGTCTGGGAAGGTACAGTCATAAATTAACTTTGACATTTTGTCACATAGTTGATTGAGGTTGATATGTTTGTAGTCCTTAATTTCAGAGGGATTTGTCATAAGAGCTTCTGGCAAATTAAAGGAGAAGGTCACATGTTTATGGTCAGACTTAATTGGGAAGGAGACACTAGAGAAGTAGTGCAAGAGAAGACATATTTGTAAGAGTCATGTGAAGGATGTAATCCCTTCTAGTAGATTTATTTACCTGCTGTTCAAGGAAATTTTTGTTTATCAAATGTAGGAATGTCTTGTCAATCCTTTATTGTAGTATAGGTGTCTCAGTTTACTGAAAGATAAAGTCACCCAAAATAAGGAGTTTTAATTACTGGGGAGATTGTTTAAAACTCTGAGAAATCTTATATGGATCACAGAGGACAAAGCAAGTGTTCTGTAACAAGCTGTTAGTTGATAATTAAATCTACCTATTGTGATATGGAGGCTGCACCACAGTTGCCTTTGGGCCTGAAGGCATGAAAAGTGATAAACACTGGTATATAGGGATGCTGTATTTGCATTTACATCAAGTTTAAGAGACATGTATGTTTCTAAATGTTGGATATATATCTAGATATACACACACCCACACACACACACACACACACACACACACACACACACACACACACACACACACACACACACATACACACACACACACACACACACACACACACACCTAATTACGTATTGTTGGGAATGTTTTGAAATGATTACCATGCTGAGGAAACCAATAAAGACAAATGCACATTTCTTGATTCTCTCCTTCAATTACTTTTTTTTTTTTTTTGGATTGTCTCAGACATTGTTTGAAAGAGACCTATAATGGGGTACAGAGAGTTATGTACCTTGTTAAGCACCCAAACCAACTCCAGAGACCTCAGTGTTCCCTCACCTAAATGATCTCAGATCTCAGTTTCCTAGGCTACTCTGATAGAGTAAAAGCCCTGGTTCTCTGCTAGATGTCATACAGACATCTGAAGGGTGATCTCTGCTTAGCTTTCCATGCTATGAATGATCTAACTCTCTTTAAACTATTTTATCTATGTCAAACTAGTGTGGTAATGGAGACACCACCCACCCTAAGGACCTAAACCCATGCTACCACTTCAACAGCACCAAATGGTATGACAGGTACCTTACTCAATGTAGTCCCCATTTGTGCAATAGGCTGTCCTTACACATCAAGCAGAAAACTTCCCTAACAATCTTTAAGACTAGTTTGGATGACTGGATGGGTGATCCCAAATAAATTTTCACCTGAAATATGTGGAGAAAATCTACTTAACTGGGGACATTGTTAGTCACCCATCAATACTGGGTGATGTGCCTGAGGTCCTTGATGAGCATAAGTTTAGAAATAATGAATTGATGCACCTATAACATGACACCAGTTACAGCTGTTAACACCCATTTTTTTCAGTATGCATACTTTTAAATTTACATTTCTAACAAAGCCATGTAGATCAAAAATGAAGGCTAAATTAAGAATGCTCCTACAGAATTGACATGGATTCATTATATAATGACAATGTTACATAGGATAATAAGGAACAATAAAATTGGTTGGTATAATAATACCAGTATAATCTCCCAAACTATGGATCAAATTTTTTTAATAGAGAAACAGAGCTAGAGGGTGAACAAGTTTAAAATCGACTGAGATAAGATTTGAGAGAAAAGGGCACACCTGTAGTTGTGGAAGAGAAACCTTTGAAGTCAGATGTGCTGATGTGCAACTGAGTCTAGTAAAATCTGAAAGTAACATATAAGGTACAATATTTTATACTGATTGTCTTTCTGTTACTGCATCTGAATGGATGAAGCCTGGTCCCACAGATGACACACACTGGCACATGTCATTATACTAACATAAATGGTAGAATGTGATAAGAATGAAGAAGTCTGGCTGGGTGTGAATTGTGTCAATTAATCAGATATAGGTTCATAGGTTCATAGGTAAGTATTAGGCTATCTGCCAAGGGCATTTATAAGTCTAGCCAGAATGTGTTGGCTTTCACCACCCCCTTAGATTAGTTCCCTGTGCCTCTGTCCAGCAGAACCATTAGTTCCCTGCACCACTGTCCAGCAGAGCCACTGCAGTGATCCCCGGGGTACATTTTCTGTTTCCCATCCACCCATCAAAGTTTCTCTTGAAGAGTGTTAGTGAGGGGCTCTGCCTGATGCATACTGTAATTCTTTTCCAAAGCATGGCGAGTCTCTGGGGCAGGAATCTATCCCTCCAGCATGTCGTACTTATTGTTATGGTGAGGTTTATATCTCTAGAGTGTGTGGCTCTCCGGGATTTTTTTTTTTTTTTTTTAGGTGGAGCATGTCTATCAATTCTGGGTTAGACATGGCCTTGTATGTCAGGCAGAGATCACCTCTGAGTAAGCGGTATGCAACCAAGTACAGCTGGAGTTTCTTGAGTCGGGCTGCATAGAACATCTGTTTTGAGGCCAGTAATCCTCTTGGTGAGGTACTTTTGTGGTCTTTCCAGCTGTTGCAGGTGTCTTGTAAGGTACATCCCAAATGGGGCACTGTATTCTATGATGGGTCTAATGAGTGATGAGTAGAGAGGCACAATAATCTCTTTTGTTCTAGATGCGAACCCTTTTGTGATTAGGTGGGCCAAATAGAAGGATTTTCTAACCACCTTGGCAATATGATTATCAAAGGAGAGATTACTATCTACTTGGGTCCCCAGATCCCTTATTACATTTTCTGTATTTAGGGGACCACCACCTATCTGGTAGTTTGCGGGTACTTTGTTTTTTCCAAAGGGGATGACTATGCACTTTTTGGCATTTAGCTTGAGGCCATGATTTTGACACCAGGTATCTGTCTTAGTGAGACCCATCTGGAGGGTGTCTGTATCAGCCGGAGAATCAATTATGGCCCCTAGTTTACAATCGTCTGCGAACTTGGTCAGCCATAGTCCTCCTATGCTTGCCTGTACCTCTGAGAAGTATATACCGAACAGGAGGGGTCCTAGGACTGAGCCCTGGGGGCGCCACTTGTAACCAGTTTAGAATCAGACATAGAGCCTGCAACTCTCACCATGTGGGTTCTATCCATGATCCAGTTGGCAACCCATCTCATGATGTAGGGGTTTATGTTCAAGATGGTGAGCTTGTCTATAATACTAGAATGGGGAATGGCGTTGAAAGCCTTTGCGAGGTCTAGGTAGGCTGTGTGGACCTCCTTTCCCTCATCTAATGCCTTGTTAACTGTCTCAAAGAAGTCCACCAGGTTTAGGAGGCATGATCTGCCCTTAACAAAGCCAAACTGGGTAGGGTCCAAGGTTTGGAGGTTCCCAATGTCTCTGTTAATGAGTTCCATGATGATGCATTCCATAGCCTTGCAGACCAGGTTAGTCGGGCTTATATGGCGATAGTTCCCAGGGTCCATTGTGGTTCCACCTTTGTGGAGCGGGATAACTGTTGCTGTGCGCCACTCTGTGGGTACATAGCCTGTAGTGAGGCTGAGTTTGAACAGTGTGTTTAGGTGAGGGTTTAGTTCATTTTGGAGCTCTTGTAAGACACAGCCTGGGACAACTTCCGGTCCCATTGAAGCTGTGTTTTTGGCTTTGGACAGGGCTGTTTTAACCTGTGTGTCGGTGATTGATGGGGCCCTACATTCTTCTGGTATGGTTATGGGCCCTTTAGGGGGTAAGAGGGGGGTGAAGTTTGCACTAAACCTGTCTGCCAGAATGTTGGCAATATCAGTCGGTTCAGTGTATTTTTTGCCATTCTGCACTAACTCAGAGCAGATATGAGAGTTTCCACTTAGGTTCTTGACATAGCTAAAGAACGCTTTGTGGTTATCTTTGGAGTCATTGGCAATTTTTCTTTCGAAACTAGCCTTCGATGATTTAATGAGGGATCGTAGTTTCTTGCTGATACTGATCAGGGATGTCTTTCCTTCTTGGGATTTTACTCTTTCCTGTACTAGTTTCCTCCTTCTGTTGTATAGCTTGTTTATGGCAGGGGTCCACCAGACTGGTTTCCTTTTCTTGGAGGAGTGAGTCTTGGTTTTACTTGGGATAGCATGATCCATGCATTACTGCAGATGCTCATAGAGTGCCTTTGTAAAGGTTTCAGCAGCTTGGACAGCATTGTCCTTTAGCACGGGGGCTGTGAACCTTTCCACCTCGGTCTTAAGTAAAGTGAAGTTTGCTGTTGAAAAGTTTTTCATGGTGGTTTCCTTGATTGGGGTTGGGGGTAGAATGTGGATATCCAGAGTGATTAGTCTATGGTCTTATCTAACCAGCGAGGGGTTGACCTCCGGTGTGGAACACCGGTCGCCCATGTTGGTGATGACCATGTCCAATATGTTGTTCCCTATGGTGGGAGTGTTCACCAATTGATCCAGGGCATTTGAGCTTATAAATTCTAGGAAGTGTTGGGCAAGGGAGTTAGTACTTGAGTAGTTCTCCCAGTTTATGTTTGGGTAATTGACATCACCCAGTATTAGGGTGTTTGGTAGGACCTTCATATTTCCCAGTGTCTCCAGAAATGCGGAATGTAGGTCCTGGCCATGGTGGGTGATCTGTAGCAAGCTACAATTTGGATTGTAGTTTTGCCCGTTGTTAGTTGCACATGGATGATCTCTGATGCACTATGCTGCACCACTAACCTGGACCTGTGGGTATCCTTGATAAATATGGATACACCCCTACCTTTTGTGTCTCGGTCCTCGTTCTGTGGCCGAAAGGTATGGTATGAGTTATAGCCTAGTAGTGCTGGGGTACTCTCAGGAGCCTTAAACCAGGTTTCTGTTACTGCACAGATGTCGATATTCTCCATACTGAGGAGTGCCTTGACAGCGTGCATTTTGAGGTTTAGACTTCTGGCTTTGAGTAGCATTACCCTCAGTTTTTGGTTACTTGTGCTATTTATGGTGGTGGGTTTGTCTTTTGAGCCTTGCCTGAAAAAGGCACTATGGGGGCAGCAAGAGCCTTGGCCAGTATTTGAAAGCCTAAGGGTGACAGGTGCAAGCCATCTCTTGTGAAGCAACGTGGCTTGTTGAGCATGTCATCCCAGGCAGACAGATACTGGATCCCCTTTGAATGACACCAGAAACTTAGCCAATTATTGAAATTGATACTTTTTTCTTTATACTGTGGCATCATTCTTGATGAGGGCAGGATGCTACTCAGGGTCAGGGTCATACAAGTCTGGGCTACATGATCAGAGAGCTCTTCCATGTCTGTTTTCATGTAGTCCAGGGAGGTACGTCTCAAGTCATTCACACCAACATGGAAAATGACAGAGTCGTATTTGTACTTGTTCTGAAGTGACCTGAGTGCTTGTGTTATGTGGCAGATCCTGGCACCCAACAGGCAGCTAACTGCAAACTTCTCCTTGTCCAGCCTAGTTAGTGGGACATCAGTGTGCCTGACTATAGAGTCGCCTATTACTAGTGTGTTGGGTATGTTATTTTGCGTTAAGGGCTGTGATTGCATGGCACACTGATTATGTAAAGTATGTGTTTCATGGTTGGTGATGGGGTGTGTAGATTGCTTGGATGTCTGCTTTGGAGGTCTCTGTTGCTTTTGCAGATTATTATTTAGAGCCTCCGGGTATGTTTTCATGTATTCATGTGTGTTATTTGCCGGTGTTGGTTTATCAGGTGTATGTGAGACTGGTGGTGTGTTGCAAGTATTACCCTTCTCCTCTTGACTGTCAGTTCTAGTCTTGAGGTGAGAGAGCTTTGCCTCCAGTTTGGCTGTATAATTGCATCTCTCACATATATTAGTGTTTGGTGGTAGGAGTAGAGGGTTGTCTGTATACATGAAGCAGTTGTAACACTGCCTCAAAATGCCCAGATTCACCAGTTGGACTGGAGAGTACACCAGAAACCGCTCTTTGGACATGCCTGAATAGGTAGAGTAAGCTGTTTTTCTGATTGGCTGGTGGGGACGAATAGAGAGCTTTGTCATTCTGGACAGTATGGGGGGGTCTAGTGCTAGGGTTAATTAGTGCTTGCTATGAGTTTTAAGCAAGTGCTTGACTGTGAAATGAATAGATTGAGTGATAAAGTTGAAGGTTTGTCTAGTTCAAAGGGAAAAATTGAAGAGTAGACCGTGGAGCCAAGAATAGTTTAACTCTAGCTAAACGGTGCTGCCCGGTGCACAAAACCGCACAAATGCGTTTTTTATAGCAGGGAAGTGAAAGAGATAGAAATTAGCCTAAAATGGCCAATAAACTACTAACTTCTGGGCTGAAACCATTCCTCCAGAGACAGATAGGCTGCTCAAAGCTCCCCTCTCTCACAGGTGAACAGAGAAACTTCCTTCTATCCAAGTAAGGTATGGGCAACACAAAAACTTGTAATTCAGCTCTGGATTTTGCAATAACCTGACAACTGGACTATACTAGTTCAGAAAGGCGGGTAACAAGTATATTCTATTTTGTTTTTTTCAGAAAACAATGTAGATACAATCAAAACAACACTTTAAATGCACAGGAAAGGCTATCGCTCTTTAGTGTGTAGCCTACAACAGTTAAACAGATTAAACACAAAAATGACTTAATTCAAGTGCAGGCAGCAAATACGTACAATATGTAGCAATAACAAACTTTTTAAATCACAGATTCACTAAAAAAATGGGCGTTTTAGGCAGAATTAGTTAAGACAGCAAGAAAAGCAGAAAAATGATACTTAATACCTCCAAACTCTTTTTTGTCTCTCTGCTGCTGTAGACTCTGCAGAGCACCTGGAAGGCACTTGCTGAGCGGAATACAAGTGCAAAAACTGCGCAAATGCAGTTTTTATAGCAGGGAAGTGAAAGAGATAGAAATTAGCCCAAAATGATCAATAAACTACTACTACAGCCCTGGATTCAGCAGTGACCTGAAAACTGGACTATACTAGTTCAAAAAGGTGGGAAACAAGTCTATATATATATATATATATATATATATATATATATATATAACGAAAGAAACGGCTCCAAGTCAACAAATCGCACCAGCAAGCGTAAAGTATTCTGAACGCAAGAATAATTTGTTTGTTACACCAATACAGCGTTTTCGCCAATCAAATTCGAATGGCTTCCTCAGAGAAACATGTTAATACATTAAAACATCAGCGCTATTTATACATTGTACTAGCAAACATACTCCATATAGTATACGTCATTTCCTGGCCTTACGGCTCCTTTTCTTGTGCATCTTAAAGGAATCGTGACATATATATAAAATCAGTTTAAACCTCAGTTATAAAAGTCGTTTTAAAAGAACAATTTTAAAAAGAATCCGTTTTGAAGGATCCATTTTTTAAAAAAAAGTTCCATTTTATAAGAACTATTAAACCGCAAGTCTGGCATAGATGGAAGTAAACTTTTCTGTTAATACATACAGCTCCTGTCGTATAGACATTCCTACCATATAAACATTCAGCCACAAAGGGCTTAAAAATATTCAGCCACAAAGGGCTTAAAAATATTCAGCCACATATGGTAGGAATGTCTATACGACAGGAGCTGTATGTATTAACAGAAAAGTTTACTTCCATCTATGCCAGACTTGCGGTTTAATAGTTCTTATAAAATGGAACTTTTTTTTAAAAAATGGATCCTTCAAAACGGATTCTTTTTAAAATTGTTCTTTTAAAACGACTTTTATAACTGAGGTTTAAACTGATTTTATATATATGTCACGATTCCTTTAAGATGCACAAGAAAAGGAGCCGTAAGGCCAGGAAATGACGTATACTATATGGAGTATGTTTGCTAGTACAATGTATAAATAGCGCCGATGTTTTAATGTATTAACATGTTTCTCTGAGGAAGCCATTCGAATTTGATTGGCAAAAACGCTGTATTGGTGTAACAAATAAATTATTCTTGCGTTCAGAATACTTTACGCTTGCTGGTGCGATTTGTTGACTTGGAGCCGTTTCTTTCGTTACAAGTTTGGGGAACTAGGTGCTTCAGTTTATGTATATATATATATATATATATATATATATATATATATATATATATATATATATTTTTTTTTTTTTTTTTTTTTTTTTCAGAAAAATAGAGCAGATACAATCAAAGCAACACTTTACCCAATTAACCAGTTAAAAAGCTGAAAACTGAGCCCTGTTCCAGCAGTCTTCAATCAGACAAGTTCTAACTGCACAGTCCTGCCACTAGGGTAAAGAGAAACCTTCTCCAAAAAAGACATCCTGGATCAGTGCACAAGTTATACAAACAAAGCTAGATCCAGCCGGCCTGAATCTAGTCTATGCTACAGCAAACAAGGTGTACCAATTTCAGAAAGAAACAGTTCAAGTAAGCATGGGCAAATAAAATTCCCAGCTCAGAAGGGCAGAATCTAGCCTCTCCTCCCACAAGAGTGCAGACCACAAACCTTCTTAATGTAAAATAACTGGCCTGAAGCCCAAGTGCTTAACCCAGAATTAATACACTTTTAGAATAACAGACACTGAGACTTCAATCAGCAGTTCCCAACTTAGAAGGGTGTATGCTACCTGTCCTGCCATAACAGTGCAGACCACAAACCTTCTTAATGTAAAACAACTGGTTTGAAGCCCAAGTGCTGAAACCAAGGGCCTTAGAATAACAGTTACAATTTAATCAGGCTACCAACAAGCAGTAATAAAGGCCTCAGAATAATTTCAATTGAGTACTTTTAAGAAGAGGCAAAAGCAAAATAAGGTAATAAAGTAGGAAGAAACACAAATACAGTAAAGCAGATGAAGTGCACATTTTTTTTTGGAGAGGGAGGAAACAGAGCAGATTAAGATACTATAAGGGGAATGTCCTTCCCAAGTGCTCTCTCTGTACACTGCAGAGGAGATGGGACTAGTATGAGTATCTGAAATCAAAATATGATCTCACTGTACTCAGTTGAGTGAGCAAATGAGATGGGTCCAGGAGGAGTGTGCAAAAACAGATTTACAGCAGGGGCGGGCAATTCCAAAGCCACCAAGATTAACACCACAACAGGAAACAGGGACAGGGGGTGGGGAACTAACTGCAGAGAGACAGAGACACACAATATTTACTGAATCAAAGACACACAATATTTACTGACTAAAATTTTAAATAAGTGCAGAGAAAAGTATACTTAAATCAGCTTGTGTCCAGTTGATATATGCAGACAAGTCTCAGTAGCCAGCAACTCAGATTAATATACTTAATGTTCTCCCTATTTGCTAAAAGATGAGTGTGAAAGAAGGTCACTGACATGATGAGATGTCAAATATCTAGGAGTTCAGAATAATGAGGGAGAGAAATGGAAAGATTTGCAGCAATATATGTCAGACAAGTATATATCAAAAGATATGAGGATGTTGGAGGGAAGCCCCAGGTAAAAATGACAATCTTAGAAAGGGAGCTTGACATAAATATAACAGGAACAAAACATGCTTAAGGAATCTTTGAATATCTTTAACAAAATACATTATTAGAGGATGATATTGAAATTATTGTTTCTTATAAGATGCATCCATATATTCTGGCATTTATGTGGTAAGAGGCAGCTGTCATAAATTGGTCTGTATAAGAAG
This sequence comes from Protopterus annectens, assembly GCF_019279795.1. Taxonomy (NCBI): domain Eukaryota; kingdom Metazoa; phylum Chordata; order Ceratodontiformes; family Protopteridae; genus Protopterus; species Protopterus annectens. Next base: position 67,383,129 of record NC_056725.1, read on the forward strand.
TAGTATTTTATTTCAGAGATAAATGCCTTAGAAAGGAGAAATTTGAAATATAATGCTATATGATATAATAACATCATGGTGGAATAGAATGATATCTGGTGATTCATTGATGAGATGTATGATTATTGATGTATTTGAAGAACAAAATTTTAAATGCTGAAGTTGGTGATGAATACTCAGGTGTATATTAATGTTATTATGATGTATCATGGTCAATAAGAAGTATTTTAAAAAATACAAGGTGTGCTGATATCCTTCATGCTTTAGGGGGTTTCAGGTTTAATTTACTGGATAATTTTACTACAGGCAAAAGTCAAAGATGATCCCTCCACCAATAAATAGAAATAAGTCAAATTGGTTAATCTAACTTATAGAACACCTAGCCAGATGTTTATTGGCTGACCAGAAAGTCCAGCTGGGCACAAAGGACCTGTTTCAGCTGAGGCTGGGTTTTGAAAGCTGCAGTACATGTAGTATAATCAGTATCTACAATATCAGGCAGAATACCATTAAAATAAATTTTACAAACAGATATGATAGTAACTATACGTACAGTACTAAGGCTTCTTATATCAGTTATAGTCTATACAAATATTATTTAATAAATAATTATGTAATAGGATAGATGTCAGAATACAGATTACTGAGTTGTTTACAAAAGGTGGAAAGGAAAAGGTTGGTTTAATTATGAGATATAAATGAAATGAGTGGTAAAAGATTTAAGGGAGACATAGGTAGAAGTTGGGGTGGGTGAAGACAGAGCAATAGTTGGTAAGAGAGTAGAGGAGAGCAGAGGTGTTGCAGAAAATGAGGAAGAAAGTAGATATAACACATTTGTTCTGTTTTGGATGTTGTGTACCATTGAATAGCGAAAGATAAGCATTGTGTATTTAATGTTACATTCTTAAGTTCAGGTTTGTAGTACATTTGTTATAAATGCAGAAAGAGCAGAATGTTTGTACTTTTTAAGAGTTGATGGGTTTGATCTAATCAGAGACAGCCTTCTTAAAACTAATTATTTTTTTCTTATTTAAATCTAATATTTTGGTGACTCTAGATGAAGCCTTTATAAAGCATACCTGGATCAAAATAAATGTTAGTAACTGTAATCATGCTACTGTGGGATATGAAAATAGTAAGACATAACTCTTCTGATTGTCTGCATAAGAAAGCAACATTTCAGGTGCTAGAGTTTTATTTTTACCCTTCTTTAACTTTATTAACCATGTAATGATGCTCAGACTAAGGCAAAACCAGAGTTTATTGCTGATAAACGCATTTCTTGTAGACTAATGAATCTTGAATTTTGCTTTACTTGGCAAATAGCCTTGATCTTTTAACAGGTAAGTACAAACTACTGATATCTAAGGAATCAAATTCAAGGATGATGGGCTCCTAAAAACAGAGGTGGCTAACTTCATGGCACCCATGCAAATGGAAAATAGTTGCATGACCGCCGAATCATACACCAATGCACTGTACGAACACGTACACAAATGCATGGATCTCGCCATACCCAATAGAACCAAGATGCTCTCCTCCAAAAAAATTAAGCCAATCTGGTGGTCCCCTGCCATAAACAACCTCTACAATAGAAGGAGGAAACTGATGCAGAATAAGGTGAAGTCCCAAGACTGGAAAAACTTCCTTATCAGCCTCAACAAAAAGTTGAGATCCCTCATCAAATCTTCTAAAGCTACCTATGAAAACAGAATTGCAACATATAGTAAAGATAGCCACAAGGCCTTCTATAGTTATGTAAAGAATCTCCACAACAATACCCAGATTTCCACTGAGCTACTGCACAATGGTACCTCCTATACCAAGCCAACAGATATTGCCAATATACTGGCCGACTGATTCAGTGCCAATGTTACCCCTCCCCCCAAAGGACCAATAACAATACCAGTAGATTGCCAGGCACCCGGTATTACTGCTACACATGTTAAAACAGCACTGTCCAAGGCCAATAATACAGCCTCTATGGGACCTGACAATATCCCTGGCTGTGTTCTACATGAACTACAGAGTGAACTGGCACCTCACTTGTGTGCCCTATTCAATCACAGCCTCATCTCAGGCTTTGTCCCTACTGAATGGCACACTGCTACAGTTATCCCTCTCCACAAAGGAGGAGTGACTACAGACCCTGGGGACTATCGCTCCATTAGCCTGACAAGTCTGATATGCAAAGTTATGGAACGCATCATCATGGACCTAATAAACAAGAATATAGGGAATCTCCAAACTCTGGATCCCACACAGTTTGGTTTTGTGAAGGGTAGATCATGCCTGCTCATCTTGGTTGACGTCTTTGAGTCAGTCACCAGAGATGTGGATGAAGGCAAGGTGGTTCATACAGCCTTATAATAATTTTTGACATACAGGCAATGAGAGTAAGCATATACTGTTGGTTTTTATCATTGTTTTTATGATCTATAACTGCATTTTACATGTATATTGTATATTGTATATTTTATATGCATGTCCAATGTTCAAATACTTGTATTTTACATTTTACATTTTATACATTAAGAGTGTTAAAGATGAACTATCACAAATGATTTTTAGGGAAGCTGATTAAAATTAGTATTTATTTTAATAGTAATTTCCAAATCTGATTAATTAATTAATTAATTTTTTAAAAAATATATAAAAGAACCTAGTTTCTATGAAGTTCTATTTAATTGAAAGTTTTTTATTTAACTGGGAGTTTTCTATTAAATTGAATTTACACATCGTTATGTCACATACAAAAACATACATTTTACATTATATTAGTGGTCTTTGAAAAACAATAACAGTTATTCTATCATGGTTCTTTAAATGCTTGGGGCTTGAATAAAAAGTTTCTTAATTAGACCAATTAACTGCATAATATATATGAGTGTTAAACTGTTGAACAATTTATTCTGATGAAGTTTCCGTTTCTGAAGGAAATGAAAGCACTTAACTAAGTTTTATGTATTTGTTTTATGTGTCTGTACCAACTGTTACGTTTATTTATTAAACGTTTTGATTTTATTACCACATTGGACTGAAGAGTCTGCCTGGATTTGTGGGACTGCCTTCATTGGGTTCTGTAATGGGAATTTTGCTATTACAAGTTTGGTTCATACAGCCTACCTTGATCTGGCCAAGGCCTTTGATACCATTCCCCATTCAGGAATCACAGAAAAACTCACTAAGCTAGGCATCAACCCCTGTATCACTAGTTGGGTTGCAAACTGGCTCACAGATAGAACCCACAGTGTGAAAGTAGCTGACTACAAGTCAGACTGCCAACCAGTCATGAGTGGAGTCCCACAGGGTTTGCTCCTGGGTCCTCTCCTATTTGGTATCTACTTCTCTGAAGACCAGGCCAACATGAAGGGACTCTGGCTGACTAAGTTCACAGACGATTGCAAGTTGGGAGCTATTATTAACTCCTCAAGTGATGTTGACATCCTACAGAAAGGCCTCACTGAGACCAATGACTGGTGTCAGAACTATGGCCTTAAGCTCAATGCCAAAAAATGTGCCGTCATCCCCTTTGGGAAAATCCTGTTCCCATGAATTACCACATCAATGGTAGTCCCAAGGTGTTATAAGAGATCTGGGAAGACAGATTGACTGCAACATCTCTTTTGACCACCACATTGCCATTGTGGTCAGAAAGTCCTTCTATGTGGCACATCTCATTACTAAGGGTTTTGCATTCAGGAAGAAAGAGATCATTGTATCCCTCTACTCTTCCCTCATTGGCCAGTCATTGAGTACAATGTCCCATTTGGCATGTACCTTACTAGACACCTGCAATAACTGGAGAGGCTGCAAAAGTGCCTTATAAAGAGGATCATAGGCCTTAAACACTTGTCCTATATGGACAGACTCAAAAAACTCCAACTATTCTTTGTCTCATATTTCCTACTTAGAGGCAATCTCTGCTTGACTGCCCATGCTATGTAATAGACTTCCCATGCATGTCAAACAAAACACCTCACTGGCCCTCTTCAAGAAAATCTTGATGAGTGGATGGGAAATAGAAAATTCACTTCTACACACACCGCTGTAAAGATAAATCCACTAAATAACACAATGCTGAGCAAAAAACGACCTTTATATCACAAACACAAAGCTTTCAGGTATTACATCCTTTCTCAATGCTTTAACACAGGTTCATTTAAAAACAGCATTTAAATAGGAGCCATAAACCACATGACACACAACCCAAATATCATGTGATAGAATTAACTTAATAGAATGCATTAATATAAAAATCTAAAAATCAATACTAAAAATCAATACATAACAATAATACATAAAATTATGTCAATATACTAGTTACAAATTAGTTAGAATATACAAAATTACAATCAAAGTCTGTGTCATGTGGTTTATGGCTCCTATTTAAATGCTGTTTTTAAATGAACCTGTGTTAAAGCATTGAGAAAGGGTGCAATACCTGAAAGCTTTGTGTTTGTGATATAAAGGTCATTTTTTGCTCAGCGTTGTGTTATTAAATAGAAAATTCACCCCAGCGATCACTCCACTGGCTCTACTTGACAGAGGCACAGGGAACTATGGTTGGGTGGCATGATGCCAGAGTAATCCCTGAGGCTAGGCTTGTAAAGGCTCCAAGGCCATTATCCTAGTATACACCTATGAACCTATGAACACATGATTATTAATTTCATAAGCAATCAATGTACTAATAACAGATCTACTATATAGACAAATCAACTAGGAGGACAAAGTCTAAAGGAAAAATATTTGAGTGATTGGGTTCACAGGGAAAGAAGAAAGAGCAGATTGCCTAATGTTTATGAAGTAAAAGCTAGCAGTCTAACCTGGCTTGCAAGTAAATTATATTAAAACTGAGAGAACATGTATTTTTGCACACAGACAGCAGATGCAGCCAGGCAACCTTGTAATTCTTTTGAGTATTTTTGGAGTATTTTGAGATTTACATTGAATTGTGACATTGCTTTAAAGATTTAATAGAAACTTATATATATATATATATATATATATATATATATATATATATATATATATATATTTATGATTGTATTGTTCAAACAAGGCAAGACCAAACTGAGCTCAGTTTTTATGACAATTCTTCAATGTTGGTCAAAGAAGTTAAGTTTGAGCTCTTGTAGCCAGCTATTCTCTAGATTTTCATAATGCAAGGGATACAAAATGTTACTATTTCATTGGATGCACTGCACTGTATAAGTGATAGGAGAGACATGTGACTCCTTCAGCTGAAACGAGGAATCAAATGATGGTGTAGCCAAGCAAACTAAGAAAGTGTTGCTGGAAAATGATTTACTTGCTATAAAGCTTCAGATAAGGTCAGTGGGTAAAGAGCAACTCATTATTGTTAATTAAAGAATGTTGAAAAGACAGAAGGAACTCTAGCTCAACGGAGCTTGGCTATAGTGATCCAACTGTCTTTAATGTACAAAGCAGTATTTTAGAAATTGTGAAGACAATAAAGGCATGTTCAACCAAACATAGGTCCAGAGAGGGATGTAAAGTCATGGTTTGCTTGAAAATGTATGCTTTTTATGGGACATTCTGTTGCATAACTGTAGTCATTGGCTGCATATTATAAAATCTTACATTATAAAGGTTAGCAGTTCAATTTATGCTGCTAAGAAAGTCTCTTTATATCCTTCCAGAGTGCAAAGGTTCAGTTGAAGATGGTTGCTTAGGAATTTAAGGCTGAATAGCAGAGTGTGTCTTTATAGATAGTATTTCAATTTTTATAGCTGATCTTTGCTTTTACTTGAAGGAGATCTGAACCTGCTTAGGCTGATGAATACACTGTTAAGTGTCATGCATGTGCTTTACACTGCTACATCTTTGACAGTGGTGAGTAAGTAGAATTGAAATTTTGGGCCAATAGCTTCTGAACCTTATGTGTATGGGTTCAAGAAATTTATTATTTTCAGGCACCCTTGTTCTAAATGGTTAATGTTGAGCTGTGCAACACTGAGAGTGGCAACATTTTAAGTTGTAATGTAATATACTAAAATCTTCCAGGAGGAGATATACACCCTAATCTTGGCCCCACGTATCACAATGAATGCAAAGATAATTCTATCCTTCACACTCTTCTAACCCAATAACAGACAGTCCCCAACACTGCTGATCTAATTTTTGCTGCAATAATTGCTAGAAGGATAAGAAATATAACAGCTGAACTACATGCATGGGTTATCCTGCATAAGCCTGATGTTCTCACTGTAACTGAAACTTGGCTTAAACCTAGCCTAAATGACTCTAAAGTTATAACCTGGCTATAATATAATCTGTAATGACCATTTAAAGAGGAAATGTGGTGGTACTGTTTAATATTTCCCAGCACCTACCACATTTCTCCTTACAGTAAACCAATACCAAAATTTAGTTCAGCAGAGCTTCTTATTGCTTTTGTCAGAATAAACAAATTATAAACAAATATGTATTACTGTCCTTTACATCCCTCCTGGAGACAATATAGCTATACACTGGATATCAGTAACATTTCCACAAGAAAAAAAACTACTAGGTGATGTGAATCTCAATTGATTGGACATAAACTCTAATTCCCCTAAATCTAACATTAAGTTATCTGGCTTCACACAACTAATTAACAGGCCCACACATTATAGCAAGGCATCAAATTCCCCATTAGACTGGATCCTGGTATAAGACCCTAGCAAATACTCCATCACAGGTACAATATCTGACTCTGTCAGTGATTATCTCCTCATCTATATGACCAGACATTTCACACATCCAGTTAAGCATCATATTTATAAAATACCATGCAACCTTTCCACGTTTAACTCAGAAATGTTTATTACTACTCTATCATCTATTAAATGGAACTACCTAAAAATCCGCCCCATAGACAATGCTGTAAATTAATTCATGACAACTTTTCTTAATATCCTAAATAGCCTTGCACCTCCTAGAAGGAAGAGACTAAAAACAAACAATGCAATCTGGCTATCCAAAAAGAATAGAATGCTAAAGCAGGATAAAAAAAGCATGGAAAGAATGGCAAAAATATAAAACACCTCAATAGCTTGAAAACTTTATAATGCTTCATAATTGTACTAAAAACCAAATGAATGAAGATAAAAACTATACTATAATAACTTCAGAATAATACTAAACACAGCATTAAAAAAATGTGGACATCGATTAAAGAAATCTTAAATCCCAGCTAAAACTTCAACTCTGACCCCTCTCCCAATAACTCACCACTCAAAACTGCAATATAGTTCAACTCTTATTTTACTGATGTTACAGCATCTCTAACCAAGGATTCCTCAACATCTAATCCCAACCCTGTCCAACAGCCACATATCACCATATCCTCTTTCGCCTTCAAACCTGTGCCCACATCCCACATAAAATTACTCTTAAACAGACTCAAGCCATGCTGTTCTTCAGCTGATTACCTCGCAAGTGAGTACCTAAAATAGCCAATAGCATTGCTTATCCCATCTCAAGCCTTATAAATATGTCAATCCAGGAAAAAACACATTTCCTCTCTCTGGAAAAAGTCACACATTATCCTTCTGCACAAATGAGGAAATTCAAAAGACATTAATAACTTTAGACCTATAGAAATCTTATCTCCTCCTCACCAAAATACTTGAAAAATGTATTCAAAAACAATTGCTCTAGCACAAACTCCCAGCCCATCTGGGACCCAATCTGGCAGCACTGCCTCAGCTGCCTCTGCACTACCTGTGCCCTTAGGCAGCATTACCCCAGCAGCTGGTGCTTTGGTACCCTCTGGGAGTACTTGTGGAGGTGGGAATTGTATTACCCACTAGAAGATACCAGGGTTGGTGAATGGGGTCATGCACAGCACCACTGGTACACAGCTATGCCAGATGGAGTGGCTGCTCTCCCCATGGTCTGTAGGAGAAGATGTAAATCCCTCCAATAGCTAGTGATGAAGGGGATGATGATGACAGTCCTGCAGGTCAAGACTAGATTTTCACTGTCCTCATGTTTGACAGGCATGGGCATCTGTTCTTTCCTCCCTAACCCCAATCATTGTATCCCCCAACCTTTTGCGTCCCTCATCTCCTGTGTCTTGTCTTGTTTGCCATGTTTGTTTGCATCTGTTTCCTCACCTTCCCTATTTATCTGACCCAGAAATACCTACCCCCTTTACCCAACATTCCTCTCTAACTGAAATAAAAAAATGGGTACTTGTCCCACAAAAAAAAAATTTCATCCCATCCATAGCTTTCCAATTTGCACACATGTCTTCTTGACACACTTGATTTGGTCAAAATGGCTATACAACATGATTTCATTGCTGTCACCCCTATTTGTTGAGGTGACAGTCCAAATTCAGCTAATAATTTGTACATATTTTCATTTTACACTGTTGAAGAAGTAAATAGATATGCTTCTTTCCTAACTCCCTCCTGCACATTCCTATATTGCTTTCCCTTTGTTCTTTCCCCTGCTTGCCCCCACCCATTTCACCACTTTCCCATCTACCTCACTTTAATGCCTTTAATCTGGTCAACAAATAAAATCACACACAACCCACACAAGTAAAAAAAAAACTATGAAGCCCTTCACTTTTTGGCCTCTGTGTTTGAGCAGAGTTTGGCATCACTCATAGGTTCATAGGTTCATAGGTAGGTACTAGGCTATCTACCCTAGGGCATTTATAAGCCTACCAAAATGTGTCAGCCTTCGCTGCCCCATTGATTAATTAACTAAGCCTCTGTCAAGAAGAGCCAATGAAGTGATCCCAGGGGTGTATTTTCTGTTACCCATCCACTTGTTAAGGTTTCTCTTGAAGAGTGTTAGTGAGACGCTCTGCCTAATGTAGTTAGGAATTTTGTTCCAAAGCATGGGGAGTCTCTGTGCCATGAATCTATCCATCCAGCATGTTCTAGTTATTGTTGTGGTGAGGTTTAGCTCACTAGAGCAAGTGGCTTGCAGTGACTTGGATTTCTTTAGGTGGAGCATGCCCATCAATTCTGAGTTGGACATGGCTTTGTAAGTCAGGCAGAGGTCACCTCTGAGTAAGCGATATGCCACTGAGTACAGCTGGAGTTTTTTTTTAGTCGGGCTGCATAGGACATATCTTTGAGGCCAGTAATCCTCTTGGTGAGGTACTTTTGTGGTCTTTCCAGCTGTTGGAAGTATCTTGTGAGGTACATCCCAAATGGGATATTGTACTCTATGATGGGTCTGATGAGTGACAAGTAGAGGGGCACTATAACTTCTTTATTTTTAGATGCAAACCCTTTACTAATTAGATGGGCTACATAGAAGGATTTCCTAACTACTTTGGCAATATGATTGTCAAAGGAGAGATTACTATCTACCGGGGTCCCCAGATCTCTTATTACTTCATCTGTATTAAGGGGGCTGCCACCTATGTGGCAATTCATGGGTGTTTTGTTTTTCCCAAATGGGATGACTATGCATTTTTTGGCATTTAGCTTGAGACCATGATTTTCACACCAGGTGTCCATCTCAGTAAGGCCCTTTTGGAGAATGTCTATGTCAGCCAGAGAGTCAGTTATGGCTCCCAGTTTGCAGTCATTGGGGAACTTGGTTAGCCATAGTCCTCTTGTGTTTGCCTGTACTTCTGAGAAGTATATGCCGAACAGTAGGGGTCCCAGGACCGAGCTTTGTGGGACACCACTTGCGACTGGTTTAGAGTCAGACCTGGAGCCCACTATTCTTACTGTGTGAGTTCTGTCTGTAAGCCAGTTGGCAACCCATCACATGATATAGGGGTTTATGTTCAGGCTGGTGAGTTTTTCTATAATTCCCAAGTGGGGGATGGTGTCAAATGCCTTGGTGAGGTCAAGGTAGGCTGTCTGAACCACCTTCCCCTCATCTATGGCCTTTGTGACTGTCTCAAAGAAGTTAACCATGTTTAGAAGGCATGAGCTGCCCTTAACAAAGGCGAACTGGGTTGGGTCAAGTGTTTGGAGGTTCCCAATGTCTTTGTTGATGAGTTCCATGATGAAGCACTCCATGGCCTTGCAGACCAGGCTAGTCAGGCTTATGGGGTGATAGTTACCAGGGTTAGTTGTGGCCCCTCCTTTGTGGAGCGGAATAACCGTTGGTGTGTGCCATTCTATGGGCACATAGCCTGTGGAGAGGCTGAGGTTGAACATTGTGTTTAGGTGGGGGGGTTAGTTTGTTCTGTAGTTCTTGCAAGACGCAGCCTGGGACACAATCTGGCCTCATTGACGCTGTGCTTTTTGGCTTCTGAAAGGGCTGTTTTCACCTGTGCGTCTGTGATTTCCAGGACACTACACTTTTCCATTATTGTTGTGGGCCCTTTTGGGGGTGAGAGGGAGGGTGAAGTTTGCACTGAATCTATCTGCCAGGATGTTGGCAATATCAGTAGGTTCAGTATATTTTGTGCTATTTTGCACTAGCTCAGAGCATATCTGTGAGTTGCCACTTAGATTCTCGACATAGCTAAAGAAGGCTTTGTTTATCTTTCGAATCCTTGGCTATTTTTCTTTCAAAGTTAGCCTTGGATGATTTTATGAGGGACCTTAGTTTCTTACTGATTCTGATCAGGGATGTCTTTCCTTCTTGGGATTTGCTCTTTTTTTGAACTAGTTCCCTCCTTCTATTGTATAGCCTGTTTATGGCAGGGGTCCACCAGACTAGTTTCCTTCTCTTAGGGGAGTGAGTCTTGGTTTTGCAAGGGATGGCATGATCCATGCATCCTTGTAGGTGCTCATAGAGTGCATTTGTAAAGGTTCATGCACCTTGGACACTGTTATCCTTTAGCGTGGGGGCTGTGAAACCTACCACCTTTGTCTTAAATAAGGTGAAGTTTGCTATAGAAAAGTTTTTCACTGTGGTTTCCTTTGTTGGGGGTGGTGGTGTGGTGTGGACATCCAGAGTGATTAGTTTATGGTCTGATCTAACCAGTGATGGGTTGACCTTCGGTGCGGAACACCTGTCACCCGTGTTGGTGATGACCAGGTCTAATATGTTTTCACCTCTGGTAGGAGAGTTTACCAGCTGATCCAGGGCATTTGATTTGATAAATTCCAGGAAGCACTGGACCTGGGAGTTTGTACTTGAGTAGTTTTCCCAGTTAATGGTAGGGCAATTGAAATTGCCCAATATCAGGGTGTTCGGTAGGACCTTCATGTTTTCCAGTGTCTCCAGAAAGGTGGAGTAGTGGTCTTGTGTCATGGAGGGTGATCTGTAGCAGGCCACAATTTGCATTGCAGATTTGCCCGATGTTAGTTGCACATGGATGATCTCAGAGGTATCATGCTGCACCATTAACCTGGAGGTGTAGGTATCCTTGATGAATATGGATACACCCCCTCCTTTTGTGTTTCGGTCCATGTTCTGTGGCCGAAATGTGTGGTATGAGTTCTAGCCCGGTAGTGCTGGGGTGCTTTGTAGAGCCTTGAACCAGGTTTCAGTTACTGCACAGATGTCGACTTTCTCCATACTGAGGAGTGCTTCGAGTCAGTGCATTTTGAGATTTAAACTGTGGCGTTGAGTTGCATAACCCTCATTTTTTAATTTGTGCTCTTTGCAGAGGTGGGTTTAACTTCTGAGCCTTGCCTAAAAATGCACTATGGGGGCAGCAAGAGCTTTGGCCAGTATTCAAAAGCCTAGGTGTGACAGGTGCAAGCCGTCTCTTACGAAGCAACGAGGCTTGTCGAGCATGTCGTCCCAGGCTGACAGACACTGGATCCCCTTTGAATGACACCAGAAGCTTAGCCAATTGTTGAAATTGGTCATTTTTTCTTTATACTGCAGTATCATTCTTGGTGAGGGCAGGATGCTATTCAGTGTCAGGGTCATACCTGCCTGGGCTACATGATCAGAGAGCTCTTCCATGTTTCTTTTCATGTAGTCCAGGGAGGTACATCTCAGGTCATTCACACCGACATGAACAATGACTGAGTCATATTTGTACTTGTTCTGGAGTGACCTGAGTGCTTGTGTTATGTGGCGGACTCTGGTTCTCGACAGGCAACTAACAGTAACCTTCTCCTTGTCCAGCCTAGTGAGTGGGACATCAGTGTGCCTGACTATAGAGTCCCCTATTACTAGTGTGTTAGGTATGTTATTTTGCCTTAAGGGCTGTGACTGTGTGGCACACTGATTTTGTGTTTTATGTGTTGTCTGGTTTGTGATGGGAGGTGCAGGTTTTTGGGGTGTCTGCTTTGGAGGTCTCTGATGCTTTTGCAGGTTTTTATTTAGAGCCTCCAAGTATGATTTTGTGTATTTATGTGTATTTTTTGCCAGTGCTGGTTTAGTATGTCTGTATGAGGCTGGAGGTGTGGTGCAAGTGTTAACCTTCTCCTCATGACTGCCTGTTCCAGTCTTGGGTGAAGAGAGCTTAGCCTCCAATTTAGCTATATAATTGCATCTCTCACATATGTTAATGTTTTGTGGTAGGAGGAGAGGGTTGTCTGTGCACATGAGGCAGTTATAACATTGCCTCAGGATACCCAGGTTCACCAGCTGGACTAGAGAGTATACCTGAAATTGCCCTCTGGTCATGCCTGAATAGTAGGGTGAGCTGCTTAGTCACTTGGTTGGTGAGGGGTGTAGGCAATCAAGTGTCAGGGTATATTAGTGCTTGCTATTAGATCTGAGCAAGTGCTGGACTGTAGGATGCTTTGTAAGTGCTTAGGTTGAGAGTTAGACTACTTTGAAGGGAAAAACTGAAGAAGAGACTTGGTGGAGCCGGGAATAATTTAGCCTAGCTAACCGGTGCTGCCCGGACGTGCAAAACTGTGTGAACACAGTTTTTACAGCAGGGAAATGAAAGAGATAGAAATTAGCCCAAAATGGCCTATAAACTACTAACTTCTGGGCTGGAACCACTCCTCCAGGGACAGATGGCTGCTCAAAGCTCCCTCTCTTACAGGTGAACAGAGGAAACCTCCTTCTATCCAAGTAAGGTATGGGCAACTCAGAAACTTGTAACACAGCCCTGAATTCAGCACTAGCCTGAAAACTGGACTATACTATGTATATCAATGCCAAGTGATAGTGAATGGCTCTTCAGTGGTGTGGTAACCTCCAGGAAATGCCTCTTAAACATGCTGTGCTATGGTAACACACAGTGAAGGTAGAATAAAGAATTATGTCATTGCAGTATAAATATACATTTAAAACTATTGCATACACCTGGATTTCAACCCTATATCATCTGGGCTCCAAAAGAAATGTGTCAACACCTTTACACCTTGCAGATTCACCTAAGCATTGGGTGTGTTTCATACACTCAGTACTAAGAACTGTCATAATTTTGCCAATGTGGTTTGTGTTTGCTTCCGCTTAACTATGTGCAAAAAGGGAAAGCTGTATAAATGTATATCTTGCATGCACAAACTCTTTGCCATCGATCATGCAATCCAGCAACTTGGAGGTGCACTATTCAGAGTGCACAATAGCATACATTACTTATGTTTACTATCCATTTAGCCTTCATCCCATAAAAGTACATGTAAAAACACAAACAAGGAGAGGGCACTTTTTTAAAAAGATCACATGTTTACACTGCAGCCATCTGTTACCTCCCCCCATGCACTGCAAATCTGGTCTCTCAGCACATGTTTGTAAATACACCAACTACACTACATAAATAAATAAGAAATGTTTTCTTATATACCATGCACATCTTTATAATGACAATACACATTCAAATTTTCCACTAATTGTACTAATGTGGACAGCTGTTTGCATATAGTTTGTAAAGCTATCTCTTAAAGAGTAACTGCACAGCAAATACTACACATTACACATTCATCAATCTGGTAACATGCAGAACTTTAATATCATGACAGTTGTACATGGCTAGCTATCCATTTCAAACAGGCCTCACAACATCTTCTCTCAAACATCCACTGATGATATCTACTATAAAGTGTACTGCAGTCTTGTAAAAGTCAGAATTGTGCTGTGGCACTTGCAGAAAAGTACTGGGTTCCCTAGTCTGTGTACTTAGATAGGGGTTCTGTTCTCACTGCAGTCAACTGGTGTGTGCGTGTGTGTGTGTGTGTGTGTGTGTGTGTGTGTGTGTGTGTGTGTGTGTGTGTGACTAGTTACAAGAGCATAATTGTGCAGTCAAGACTACAATCCCATGGACTATCAATATTTTGTTAGCTGGACATATCAACACTTCCATTTCATGCAGGCCTCCCAACAACTTCTCTCAAACATTTAATGATGGTGTTATCCACTATAAATTGTCCTGCAGCCTTGCAAAAATCAGACTTGTGCTGTGGTAGTTGTACTGGGTTCTCCGATCCTTGCACTTAGGTAGGGGTTCTAATCCCACTGCAGTCAACTGGTGTGTGTGTGTGTGTGTGTGTGTGTGTGTGTGTGTGTGTGTGTGTGTGTGTGTGTGTGTTTGCGCACTTGCTTGACATTAAACAGAGCATTTTACACCAGTATGTGGAATATTGTTATTACCATCTTCCTCTCACCAGATACTGCTGATGTCATCACTTATAAAGTGTTGCCTGACACTCTCCAAGTCAGACTTGTGCAGTGTGCTTATGTAAAGTACTGAGTTCTCTAGTCTGTGTACGTAGTTAGTTAGAGGTTCTAATTTCTCTTCAGTAAATGCGTGTGTGTGTGTGTGTGTGTGCGTGTGTGTGTGTGCATGTATGTGCGTGCGTGTGTGTGTGTGTGTGTGTGTGTGTGTGTGTTTGTGCACTTGCTTATAAAGTGTTGTCTGACACTCTCCAAGTCAGACATGTGTTGTGGCTCTTGCATCTCTAGTTGGTGTACTTAGATAGGTAGGGGTTCTGTTCGCACTACAGCCAACTGGTGTGTGTGTGTGTGTGTGTGTGTGTGTGTGTGTGTGTGTGTGTGTGTGTGTGTGTGTGTGTGTGTGTGTGTGTGAGTGTGTGCACTTGCTTGACATTATAGAGAAAATTTTACACCAGCATGTTAGACACTGCTATTACCATCTTACTCTCACCAGACACGGCTGAAGTCATTTATAAGGTGTTGGCCAACACTCTCCAAGTCAGACTTTTGCTGTAGCACTTGTGTTAAATATGGAGGTCTCTAGTCAGTGCAGATAGGTAGTGGGTTGGTTCTCATTGCAGTCAACTGGTGTGTATATGTACATGTCTTTGCATCTGTGCACTTGCTTGACATTAGAGAACACATTTTACACCAACATATCAGACACTGCTACTACCATCTTCTTCTCAGCAAACTCTGCTGATGTTATCAGCTATAGCTGTCTCTCAGGCATGTTCTGTTAATGTCACATCCTAGGTTAAGATCCCTAGATTGAGTGACTGTTGTGCCAATAAATTTGTGGATGTGCAGCATTTCTATCAGGGCAGGGTGAGAGATTGGCCTGTAGGCCAGGCACAAGTCACCTCATCCTATACGATACAGAGTACAGTGACAAGGCATTCAGTCTCTATGTATATCATGGCATAGTTTGTAGACTCTGTATTTTCTTGTTGAGAAACCCCCATAGTCTCTCCAGCTGCTGCAGGTGTCTGGTGGGGTACGTGCAAAAGGCAGAATTGTACTCAATTAGTGTTTTGAAAAGGGTCAAGTACAGTGGTGCTATAACATCTTCAGACCAGGATACGATGGCTTTGGTTTATGAGGTGCACAATGTAGAAAGCTTTCCTTACAACTGTGGTAATCAAAGTTCAGATTTCTTTCTACTTGTGTTCTTAGGTCTTGTACTACTGGGTTTGAGCTTGTGGGGTGTTGTCAGTGTTATAATTAGCAAGGAATTCCACTTTGCAAAAGGCAAAAATAATGGCACTTTTCTGCATTTATTTTCAGATGATGTGGCTTTGGCACCAATCACTTGTCTATGTTAGCCCCTCCTATAATAAAACTGTTTTTACTAATGCAAAGGCTATAGATAGAGATCAATTCATGATCAATGGATTGTTTATTACTGTCTCTACTTATTTATGCACATTGTTCAAACTGAACTTTTTTAGTTAAACCTTTTTGGTAACAGTTTTGCAACATGAGTTTATAACATTGTAACTTTAAGGAAAAGTACTTTTTGGGGAGTTATGATTGGTTGATAGTGATCATGGGATTTTTATGCTATTATTTTTAAATCTCGGGATCAGTATAATGGTTTAGATTCTGAAGAAATTCTTAATCAATTAAAGAGAATGAAAGTGCTAAATCTTAAACTGCGTCCAAGAATCTTTCAACTTTTTGAACTTGCTTAGATAGCTAATCACACAATGTAAATACTGCAGGGCATGAAGATTGTCTGGAGCTGCATCTAGAGAATGGCTGTTTGCCTTGAAGGGTTTTGTCATAGGCCTGAACTTGTAAATAAATGACCAATATAAGTAACCTGTTGAAGCCTGAATTTGTACTTCTGTGGATTGAGCTTAAGATTCACTTGATCTGCTCTTTCCAGAACTTTTCTGAGGTTTCTGTCATACTCAGCTTCACCTTTATCTCCTACTAGTATGTTGTCTACTATAACAGCACAAGGATACTGTGACAAACCAAAATGCTGCCAGCCCAGCTAGCTGGAATTTTATAAATAATTATATGTCACTTGAAAATATTAATATGATTTATATAAAAATGTGACTCTGCCAGCCAGCTGTCTGGAATTTTGTAAATAATCATATGTCATTTGTGAATATTAATATGATCCATAGGCTTGTCTTACAAATGTAAGAGAACTCTATGTTATGTGGATATTAAACTTCTGGTGCGGAAGTGTGTGTTAAACAGTATGTTATGTACTGAGCTTCAAGAATGTAACCACAGTGTACCCTACTGGAAAGGAACAGAAATGTATATAAGATATATGCCTGTGCAAATGTATGCTTTCATAGTAGAATTTGGAACATACAGAGTTAACTTGCAAAACTCTAAGAAAATAAGTTGAAAAGTAAAAAGTTTTACAATGTCCTGAAAAGTTAGTTAATACAGCAAGAAGACAAGATGTCTATGGCTAGAGGTTTCTTTTTATTGTCTTAAAACTGAAATAATTACTAGGTTTAACATGTAAAAGTGTTTAACTGTTTTACAAATTCCAGTTCTAAGCAAACTTCTGAGAGATATGTATTTTTGACACAGAGGTGCTAAATTTGAAGTTTCTGTTAGCCTGGGAACTGAAGACAGATGACAAAGAATGATGCCATCCAACTGACCCAGCAGTAATGTTCTGATATTAATTTAAGAACTATCTCTCAGAGAAAGTTTGGGCATTTTGTATTTATCTTTGGACCTAGAAACATCCTCTCAATAACACTTCTGCCTTGCTAATAGTAAGTACTAGATTACAGTAATCACTCTTAGAGACAGAAAGGAATATAATAAGATTAGTTTAGATTTTTTCTGCATTTATGTGAGACTGTCCTGCAATGTTGTTTGAAAATATTTCCTGTGATTCTGAAGTCTGTAGTCACTGTGCTGAGATATTGAGCATTGTCTTGTTCTTTTATTATTTATTATTAACTATATTTAAACATTTTAATTGTGGCTGGTTTGTTTAGAGATATTTATGCTTTTACAGTACTTGCAGTGGTGGCTGGTGACTTCAAATCAAAGGGGGACTGCAGGAGACAGCTGAATCGGTGGGGCCAACAGGAAGTGGCATGGCCAACTAGAAAGGGGTGGGGCTATGCTAAAAACCACAAAAAGTGGAACTTTAATTAAATAGGCTGCGCTGGGTGCCACTGCTAAACCGTCATTATGAGAGTTCAATCAAGACAAAATTAATTGTAGAAGAAAAAAAATTTCAATGCATTGGCTACATGACAGCTTACTTAATATCTAGATGGAAACAAAAAGGTTGGGAGGCATGAAAAAATAAATTACTTTTTAAATACATTACTGGAATGTCAGTCAAAATCAGGTATAAAAAAACAAGCAGCACTCAACTCAAACCATTTCTCCTTGCAATGCAGTTCTAATTATACTTTATATTTAGCTTTATAAAAGTACCAAGTAACATGCTGAAATTAGCAATACCCTCACTTGTAAAAATGTTTCTTATCCAAAAAAGACCTGCTGCCTGGCAACAACTATTTACTTGTTTCATGGGGAAAACATGGTCAAAGTAAAAAATGAACAGCAAACAAGAAACAATCTCAAGATAAATTGCTTAAAGAATTACTGCACAGGTTATGGACCACACATGATAGACTGGCATTCTGTACGGGTAAAGCTTTCAAAGATGACTGAAGTCTCCAACAAATGTAATGAGCTTTTGAAAATACTGTAATCCTGTCCTTTTTTAGAAATGCTGTCATATGCATTACAATACTTAAGGCTTATAGGCTATCTAGTTATGTAAATATTTTCTGCATGGCAACAACAAAAAGGCCTTCAATGTTGGTAATTATTTAACAGTATGCTTATTAAAGTTTACATGCATCTTACAGTCTCAGACAAGCATACCTGATGGTCATTAGAGCATTGCTACTTAAACACAGAGCAACAGGCACTTCAATGACATGCATTTTCTGAATAAGAAGCATAAATCAACAGTATAAAAATATGACAGAAAAACAGAATATTCTGCAAAATCAAGGACAGATGAAAAGCCACTGTAGTACTTGTCTCTACCTTTAATGGAAGGGGGGGGTACTCTGCACACTTACACTGCGTAACTGCTCTTTGTCTTGCTTGGACACATCCAGAGTCACTACATGGGGGAGTGGGGTGAAACAAGTATGTCACAATTAAATGTCTCTGGCTGACTGTGATGGCCCTGATACATTTGTCATATCTCTCAGCCTCAGAGCAAGAAATCTGGACAAAGCCATAAACAGAAGTAGGACAACGTCCCAAAAATAAAGACATGTTTTAAATATTCCTCTTATAAACTTAAGAAGATAATAGAATAGTAGGTCTTGCATTAGTATGAATTTTCTGAAGGGTATGAAATCTGAAACTCAAATGTCTGTCATTATTTTCTAAATTCAATTTTTAATGATTTGCCACTAATTTGCCAGTAAACCACACTTTTATGAAAAACAGACCAAAATGTGATGCAAAAATATAAAATACCCACACAATACAGCTGGGAACCTGTCAAAGAGGGGACACTTTTTAATGTTAGTACTGTTAACTTGAGCAGCTGACAAAATGAGAGAATCCACATGCATTTCTGAAATTAAAAGTAATCTATAACTGATCATTACAATTATTTATTAACTGTAAATTCTCCAAGTTTTCTTCCATATTTGCCATTTTGGGGAGGGATTATTAGGGGTAGAGCAAAAGTGTGAGCCAAAATCAGGGACAGTTGAAAGGTTTGGATATACCTAATTCTATAAAGTGATTTATTTGCGCGTAACTCGTCCTCTTAGCACAGGAAATTTGGACAAAGCCAAATATATTGGGGGAACATACAAACAGTACTAAAAATTGCTCTTGTATAAACATAGTCAGTTGACAGAACAACAGGTCTTGCTTTAGCATGCATTTTTCTGAAGAGTATGAAGTCTGAAACTCAATGTCTATCATTATTTACTGACTTCATTCCGAAATGATTTGCCAGAAAACCACACATTTTATGAGGAACAAACCAAAAATAAGAAGCAAAAATCTATTCATTCTGCAAAAATCTGGACAGTTAAGATGTATAGTTCAGCCAGGGCTGTCTTCAGTTTGCCGCCCTTTCCTCCTCACAAAATCATGGTCGAATGAGGCCTCCCCCCTACAGCTATTCCAATGTACCATGACTTGGCTGTTTCCCCCCATTTACCGTAAACACTGTAATGTGCATACTGCTTTACTTCTATGATGATTTGGATTTCATTTAAAAGTTTTATTTTACATTTTACAACACAAATATTAATAGATGTCTGCTAAACAAAGCAATGCAGTCTCACAATGAAAATAGACTTAGCATTAAAGCTTCTCTGCACTTGAATCTTTCATTCATTGAAACAGCATTGAAATCCACATTCAAAGAAAATACATCTGGCCAGTGGCAGATAAAGATTAACTTTAGGCTGCTTTCAAATCATAGCCCCCTTGCACAGGAAACATACATGTGTTCTTTGATACACCTTCCTGATTATATTAAATTATATTCCTCGTACAATACAGTACAGCTGTTAGAGGGCATTTTAAATTTACTGTTTTGAAGATTTTTCCAGTAAAAAATAAAACAAAATGCATGCACTAATAATGACAAAACTGCCCAGTTCATTTCTGAACATTTCCATCATAACAGTCTACTCAAACTTTTACAGTCCGCCAGTATCAGTAAATATGCACAATCTCTGCAGAAGTAAAAGTCATCTAAATAATTCCACATTAAAGAGATCTGTAACTAATGAAGAGGTTGCTGCTAGCAAATAAATTTATTTGTAGATGAAACAATGAAATATAAAGTGCCTGTTGCCACTGAGGAATAAATTGCCTATGTTACAATAAAAAAGCTAGTAATATTGCAATAGGGAATGGATGGCAAACTGATAACAGGTTTATCATTACTAGGTATCTCCACCAAAGAGAACATTCTTAGGACTGTAGCATCCACCCCTTTTAATAGTACAGTATCAGCAATGCATCTATATACTGTGGGAGTAGAATCTACAGCCTTCTGCATGAAAAGCAAGTACACTACCTGTTGTGCTATTAACAATACAAACAGACTCAGCATAAGCAGCATTAAACTTTTCTTCAAGCTCTCAGCTCCTTGTAAAATTCACTCAACACTTAACTGTATCTCTCAGCTTTGAAGCACAAGAAATCTGGAAAAAGCCAAAATTTATTGGGGGGGGGGGCAAAAGCTGAAAAACTAGAGACACATTTTAAACATTGCTTGTATAATCTTAGAAAGTTGCTAGAATAACATGCTGTGTTACATTGTTTTACATTACATTACTGTGTTACAAATGCATTTCACTGTGAAGTCTTGGACCCTGGACCCTGTGCACTACAGTCAGAGAAACACACCACTATGCCAAATCAGCTGTTTCTTGAAAGACAGGTAGACTGAAACTCAAATGGCTATCATTTAGTGAATTTAGTTCTCACCATAGCTCTCAACCTCTTAGCACAAAACACCTGGACAAAGCCAATAATGGGGGAATACAGCTCCCTAAACATATTCAGTGAATTCAGTTCTCACCATAGCTCTCAACCTCTTAGCACAAAACACCTAGACAAAGCCAATAATGGGGGAATACAGCTTCCTAAACATATTTAGTGAATTCAGTTCTCACCATAGCTCTCAACCTCTCAGCACAAAAAAACTGGACAAAGCCAATAATGGAGGAATACAACCCAAAAAAATAGTGACACATTTCAAATATTAATCTTATAAACAGAACATTGTTAGAATAAAAGGTTTTGCGTTACCATGGACTTTCTGAAAAATATGAAGTCTTTAATTCAAATGCCTGTCATTATTCAAAATCCATAAAGCCACAAATATACATTGTTAAAATAAAAGGTTTTGTGTTACCATGTACTTTCTGAAGAATATGAAGTGTGAAATTCAAATGCCGGTCATTATTCAAAATCCATAAAACCACAAACATGAGGCAAAAATTCTGCAAGTGGTACTGGGTTGGGAATTGAAACTCTTGCTACCTATTTGCAAGGTACAGGGCTTGAGTCTAGCCACCAGGTATATATAACTGGGGGATTACACACACACACACACACACACACACACACACACACACACACACACACACACACACACACACATACACACACACACACACACACACTACTACAGACCAGCAGTTTATAAATTTTAATTATTCAAAGATATAATATTTGATAAATTCACCCGACCACATGCACAGGAACCAAAACGGCAGCAGCTCAGACAAGCGGAAAATGTACTGAATTCATTTGTTCCAAAAACGATTACTAAGAACAATTAAAAGCTTTTTTATTCCATAAAAAAGTAAGCGCTTTCACCCGTAGGCTTCTTCAGACTTTAATTCATTTCTTAGTACAATGCCTTTATATAACACCAATTAACAATTGATAGGTCACTAACACACATATGTCATGAACATTTAAAACACTTACAAACTTTTAAAAACATAATATAAATAAATAAATAAATAAAATTTAAATAAATAAAAGTTTAGATATAACAACTTATTAAATCAAAATAATTCATCACAAATGTGTCAACTTATAGGTCTTTTTACCCTCCTACTATGCAAAACGGGTTTAAGCTGAATTTTGTCATTTAAGCCAGGGAATTTATCCACTCTAAGGCGTATAATGAACTAAGATGGATTATACGCCTTAGAGCGGATAAATTCCCTGGCTTAAATGACAAAATTCAGCTTAAACCCGTTTTGCGTAGTAGGAGTGTAAAAAGACCTATAAGTTGACACATTTGTGATGAATTATTTTGATTTAATAAGTTGTTATATCTAAAATTTTATTTATTTAAATTTTATTTATTTATTTATATTATGTTTTTAAAAGTTTGTAAGTGTTTTAAATGTTCATGACGTATGTGTGTTAGTGACCTATCAATTGTTAATTGGTGTTATATAAAGGCATTGTACTTAGAAATGAATTAAAGTCTGAAGAAGCCTACGGGTGAAAGCGCTTACTTTTTTATGGAATAAAAAAGCTTTTAATCGTTCTTAGTAATCGTTTTTGGAAAAAATGAATTCTGTACATTTTCTGCTTGTCTGAGCTGCTGCCGTTTTGGTTCCTGTGCATGTGGTCGGGTGAATTTATCAAGTATTTCTTATTTCATGTCACAGGAGCCTTTATCTATTTGCTGGCCATATTTGTACTTTCAAAGATATAATATGTTGATTCATTCCTTTGTTACCCCACTGTGAAACTCTTAGATGCCTACACTGGACAAGTATACATTAATGCAGTGGCAGGAAATAATATGAATGCACCGTTTTTAAATTCCTCTCTACCTCTCAACCTACTTAGCACAAAAATTCTGAAAAAGCAATAATTAATGGGGGGAGGGGGCAAAGTCCCAAAATCAAGGGATAGATTTTAAATATTGAATTTATAAACTTAGAAAGTTGTTAAAATAACAGATTTTGTATTAACATGCATTTTCTGAGGGTATGAAGTCGGAAACTCACATTTCTGTCATTATTTAATGACTTCAATCATCAATGAATGCTATGAAAAACACATTTTATGAGGGACAGACCAAAAATATGTGGCCAAAATCTGATCATTATGCAAAAATATGGACAGTTGAGAGGTCTGCCTATATTTCAACTACTGTCCACTCATTTTGCATTTACTTACCCTTCACATTTCACATCTGAAATGTAACATTATCCTCATTGTCTCAGTGGCACAACCCATGCCCTGCTTGCTCACTTCAATAGACTTAACAGCATTAGTAAAGCATTCACCATTATCAGGCCCATCTTATGGAACAGACCCCCTCCCATGCTTGGATCACTTAAAGGCTTGAGCAGGTTCATGTTAACCAGCTTAAAATGTACTTAAAACAGTTTGCTTTCTTCCAATACTTTATCTGTCCTACTGTCACTGGTCTGCCAATCATCATCACTACCATATCTATTTATGGACTAACTCAATTGACCTCCACTGCTTTATCTGTTTGAAAACTACCTTTCTCTTGCACCACATTTTCCTTCAATCTACATCATGGTAGTATCATTTAAAAACATTGACATACTTACTGGGAAACCTGTAAAAACATTGGAATTTATTGTCTTAATTATCTGAAGTTCTAGCTAACCTGTACATTGCAATTATGCAAAAACATTTACTTGTAGTGAATTTTTTCTTAGATGGCATGCATGATCCTTATATACTGTGCTCAGTCAGTTCATGGTTCAAAAAAAATAAACTCGTTCATTCGTCCCGTAAGAGCAAAGCAAGTCCTTCACAGCAGAGATCTTGAAACTTGTTCATCCTGCAAGAGCAAGTCCTTCACAGCAGTAAAAGTTCTCATAAAAGCCCATGAGAGCAAGTCCTTCCCCTCCCATGAGAGTAGGCTGCTGCTACTACCCAGCCTGCTTGCAGACGTTGCAGTCTGATCCCCTTCCAGTCTATGCAGTTGTAACTGCATAGACTTCTGGGAATCTGTGCTGTTGAATGCTGCCTTCCTAATCCTGACTGCTGGTGAGACAGTCTGGATTCTATGAGCATGCTCCAAACTGGTTAATCAGCAGTCCGGATATCAGAAAATTCCACAAGTGAGCATGCTCGATGGTCTGGGACTTGCGTTTTACTTTTTTGTTTTCTTTTTTACTTTTATTTTATTTCATTGGTTTTTTTTTACTTTTATTTGATTTCATTTTTACAGCTGGGGGGGGCTGCAGTCCTGCAGTCCAATAGCATGAGCCACCCCTGAGTACTTGCATATGTATTTGATGACATTGTATAGGCCACTCCAATAGCCTTGCTGTTGGTTACACTTTCCATTTGGATAATAGTAACATTACACAGTAAGGTTGGTCACCCTTTGGGAAGGGCCTTAAAGTAGCTGATAAGGGGTTCTGGTGGCAGTGCTAACTTCCTTATGGTCTGGGCAGAAGGGAGCATAGCTAGTAAACCTGTGCTAGTCTTTCTCATGTGTGTGTTTGTGTATTAATCAAATCTCAAATTGCTTGTGTGTGTCAGCTACTTGGGCAGGGACACAAAGCACTGGTTGGACAGAGAGAGTGCTGGGAGGACTTGGTTTGGAACCCTGGCTAAGGACTCAAGTCTATAGCTGTGCCAGTGGGGAGTCTTAATGGGGATATGGAGAAAGAGGGAGAAACCAGCCCCCAGACTGACTGTGATCTCTGTGTGGTCTTAACTCATTATATCCAAGTGAAGCCTCTAGGTGCATTTGCAGCTAACTCCTAATGATGCCTCTAGCTATCAAATATTGCTTGCTCATATTTGCATCAATAATTCCAAAACCATGCTATGTACAAGGTTTGTAAACATTTCATCTTAAATTTTAAACAATAGCAAACTCAACTGCATTAATATTTGACCTCTGTCTAGTACAGGTAAAGAGATATTAACTGTTGTTTTTATGATATTAATTGATAGAAATATAATTTTCACATTTTTTAAAATATCTCAACATCCAAGTACCACAGACAGAACTCCTTTGCCTCATATGAAGCTCTCAGCTAGATGAATAAAATGCTGCTGACAGTATGAGTGTAACTTGAGTGAGTGTCGAGATGTTGTAAGTTGTTTATAAAATATTAGAAATGCAATAGTTACTGTGTTTACTGTGACTTATAAATTTTTTTAAGATCATAGGATCATTTGAACTTAGTAGACTATTGGCCCTGAGCCCCTTAGAAGCCTAGTCAAGAATTTAGCCCATGTTCCGACAAGTCAGAGCCCGATGACCCTGCCCAGCAGGGTCACAGGTAGAATCCCAGTGGTGTATTTTCTCTTCCCCATCCAGTTATCCAGATTGTGCTTAAAAAGGGTTAATGAGTTACTCTGCTTGACGTGGAGAGGACGTCTATTCCATAAAACAGGGAGTTTCTGAAACAGAAATCTGTCCCGCCAACAACTCTTATTGATGTCACAGGGGTCTGTATTAAAATCTCAAAGTCTGCCAATATCGAATACGATATTGTCGACACGAGAATACCAAAAGCACACTACATCAAATGTTTAAATGGAAAATCTCCATAGGGGGAGATTTTCGTTTACTTCAATGTAGTGCGTTCTCGGAGTTAGTATATTTAAGTAGGGGGTGGGGGTGCAGGGGGACTTGCCCCCCTGCCTACACACAATTTCGTTTTTTTTAAATTTATTATTTTTTTTGTTTGTTTCGATGGTTTAAGACTTTGATCACTAAAGTTCGATCTTTAGTGATTCAAAGTTTTAAACCTTCGAGATTATAATATAGACCCATGTCACAGACCAGGTTGAGGTCGCGCGTGCGGGTTACTTGAGTGGAGCTTGACTTGGGGATATGCAGCAGTTCTATTAAAACATAAGACCTAGAACCTAAAGAATACTACCACTATAAAAATGATTTGTTGTTTGCCATTTATACTTCTTTCATAATCCCTATGGTTCCACAGATCTGAACATTTGTTGGAAATTTGAGGTCATAATTTGATTCTGTCAAAAGGCTTAGGCTCCGCCTATTGGAGGTTACAGTGCAAACTTCTTGAGCTGCACTGGAGTGAATGAGTTCAGGGAAATTGTACTTTACTGTGTCTGTGTACTTGTCATCCTCCCAGTGTGCATGTCCCTCACTGCTGCTAGTGGTGGGGATTGAGGCTTCTTGATTACTGGGCCAGTGCAGGGGTGTTACATATTAATTGTTTGGCAGTGGTGGGATAGCCACATCACATATTAATTGATTGACTGTGGTGAGATTACCACATCACATATTAATTGCCTTGTAGTGGTGTGGATATTGAATTCCTGTAGCCTGTGTACAGTGACCACTGAAGGTGTTTGTACTCTCAATCAGCCATGCAGTGAATATTCAGAGTTCATATCACAATTGATTTATTTTTTTGTTAGCTTAGTTAGTCAGTAAGAGCAGGCACTCATGTCAGCAGAGGAGTATGGCAAGCTGACAAGGACCAGTTGGCTGAGATTTGCCATGCTAAAGGACTGGTTTATACCAACCTGACTAAAGCATACATGATTGCAGCTTTAGTCACAGCTGCTTCAAAGAATAGCAACCAGGAGGACAATCAGGCTGGCCATGGAGATGTACAACTCTCAGAAAATGGACAGCTCAAACTTTCCACAGTGGACTTAAAAATCTGTCTGGAGTTAAAGAGACTTTAGCTGGAGGCCAAGCATTTGGAAATAGAAGCAGCAGAGAGACTGAGATATCTGGAGGCTGCGAAGAAGGAGAGGCAGAGGCAACATGAAAAGGAGATACCTACTCTTTGCCAGAGCCATGGAGGTAATGGGGAAGGGAGTAACTGAATCCCAGAAGCAACAAAGGCCAGTAAATTTCTTTCACAATTTACAGACAGAGATAATTTTAATAGTTTCATTCATACATTTGAGAGGGTATGTAAACAGTATAATGTTGACCAAGGGCTCTGGGTACGGTTCCTGCCCTCCCCCCCTTCTGTCATGGTAAAGCTGTAAATATTCTTTCCAAACTATCTTATGGTGATTGTTTAAATTATAATGTTGTAAAGAACTGTTTGCTAGAATTTTTTTAAGTTAACACCTGAAGCTTATAGGAAAATGTTTCATGAGCAAAGATGCAAGGCAGATGAAAGTGTGTGTGTGTGTGAGTGTGTGTGTGTGTGTGTGTGTGTGTGTGTGTGTGTGTGTGTGTGTGTGTGTGTGGGTGTGCATGTGCGTGTGTGTGTGTGTGTGTGTGTGTGTGTGTGTGTGTGTGTGTGTGTGTGTGTGTGTGTGTGTGTGTGTGTGAATATGTTGCTGAACTAAGCACTTATTTTCATAGATGGGTGAGTGGATGTCAAGCCACCACTGTTGAAGGGCTGGCAGACCTTTTGGTGAGGGAATGAGCCCTTAGCACTTTGCCTGAGGACATGAGGATCTGGTTAGCTGATAGACAATGCAGTACTGCAGATGAGTTGGGGAAGAAGGGAGACCTATACCTAGCAAGCAGGGCATCACTGAACATGAAAGGAACACCCAGTGATGTTCATGGGTCTAAGAGAACCCATGGTGGGCAGCCCAGACTGCCCCAACAGAGTCCGCTAGTAGCAGGGGCAGCCACTAGTCCAGCTACATGTCCAGGACCAAGGGTCAAATCTTTAAAATGCAACCAGTGGGGCCATGTAGTATATAGATGCCCATGGAGGCAAGGTGGGGAATAAAAGGTGGGAGAGCCAGTAAGTGGGAATGACAAAATGCCAGCGGTAAGTTGTCTCAAGACAACAAGGGTACCAAACTACCACAAGAGGTTATATCCTATCTTAGTGAATAGGAAAGAGGCCATGGTTAAGAGCGATACAGCCTCTGACCTAATCATTTTGAAACCTGCAATGGTTACAGAGGAGCACTACTTGCTTGGGCAGTCTACTCCAGTCAGAGCTTTAGGAGGGACCCCATTCCAAATACCTTTGGCTAGGGTTCACCTTGACTGGGAGGGTGGAAAAGAAAGCCAGCAAGTAGGTGTGTTTGAGGATATCCCTGCAGATATCCTGATATGGAATGATTTTGATAATGCAGTACCATGTGCTCATGCAGTTACACACAGTCAGGCTTGGAGACAAGCATGTGTGTTTAGTAGCCTGTGGGAGACCCAGACAGACTGCACACTTGCAGCCAGGACTGGTGAGGTGGTTACTTCAGGGAGGGAGCTACCCTGTATCAGTGAGACTGAAAGTGAGCCACAGCTGCTTGTGGGTACTGATGCTCCCTTGGACAGAGTAACTGCAAGGGCAGAGGTGAGTAGTAGTACCCAGGCTGACAGTGAGGCACCACTGTCAGAGGATGCCAGACTTCACGTGGAAGTGGAGCTGGGGAGAGTTACAAAGAGAGAGTTGAGACAGGCTCAGCTCTCAGACCCTACATTACAAGGCCCAAGTAAGGTAGCTAGTGAGGCACCTGATTCTCAAGGGAAGGGGGAATCTGTATCCTGGGAGAAAGGGTTACTGTATAGAGAGTGTACCCCTGAGGAAGGGCTAGAGGGTGAGAGAATGCAGCAGTTGGTACTCCCCAAAGCCTACCATCTGACACTTCTAGCCATAGCTCATGGTATTACCTTTGCAGGTTATATGGGCATAAAACATGCAAAGAGACATATTATGCAGAACTTATATTAACCTGAGATTTCCAGAGATGTAGCAGGGTACTGCAGGACCTGTGAGCAGTACCAAAAGGTAGGAAAGACAGGAGAAAAGGTGAAAGCTCCTTTGATACCTTTGCCTGTGATTTTGGAGCCATTTCAGAGGGATGCTATGGATATTGTGGGGCCTCTGAGTACTTCATGTTCCACAGGGAAAAGGTATATCCCACTGGTAGTAGATTATGCTACCAAATACCCTGGGACAGTGGCTCTGTCCTCCATAGAGGCAGAAAAGGTGTCAAATGCTTTGTTAGAGATTTTCAGCAGGGTAGGTTTCCCAAAAGAAATACTGACTGATAGAGGTGCCACTTTCATGTCAAACTTGCTGGCTTGTCTATGGAAGTACTGTAGGGTGAAGCACCTAAAGACTACCCCCTACCATCCCAAGACTAATGGTCTTGTTGAGAGGTTAAACTATACACTCATGACCATGCTACAGGCATTTTCAGACTGGTTTAAAAGAGACTGGGACAAATATTTGCCCCATCTGTTGTTTGCTTAATGAGAGGTTCCCCAGGAATCCACAATTGTTTCACCCTTTGAGTAGCTGTATGGACATAGGGTGAGGGGGCCTCTAGATTTGATTCAAGATGAGTGGGAGGGTGAATGTGAATCTAACAAGGAGTCTGTTGTGGCATATGTCCTAAACCTCAGGACAAGGCTCAGGGGGAACTCATGGGCTTGGCCCAGGAGAACCTGGCAGAAGCCCGGCAGCAGAAAAAGGTCAGGTATGACAGGAATGCTCGAGTTAGAGAGTATGCTGTAGGGCAGCAGGTAATGGTTCTCATTCCTGTCAGACACAACAAGCTGCAGGCAGTTTGGGAGGGACCCTACAAGGTGGTAAGGAAAGTCAGTGATGTTAACTACATAGTAGAACTGCTAGGCAGGAGGCAGGGGGACAAATTGAACAATGTTAACATGATAAAACCTTACCATGATAGGGAGGCCCTTGTACTGAGTATTTGCAGTGGATGGCAAGAGGAGTCTGAGTGGGATCTATGGTCACAGGGAGCCAGCCAGGAAAATCCCAGATTACTATGGTGGAGCCCAGGGTTGCAGGCATATGATGGGACAGTGCAGCAAGGTACTGGGGTCAGCAATGCCAAAGCAGCTGGAATCTCAAGACAGGGAATGGGGTGAGGTATTCCCAGATAGGCTCAACCCTCTCAAGCAACATTTCTCAAGGGTCACTTGAAAAACTAGTTTGACTTCTCATGGGAGGGAGAAGTGTGACAAACCAAAATGCTGCCAGTCCAGCTATCTGGAATTTTGTAAATAATTATATGTCACCTGAAAATATTAATATGATTTATATAACAATGTGACACTATCAGCCCAGCTATCTGGAATTTTGTAAATAATCATATGTCATTTGTGAATATTAATATGATCCATAGGCTTGTCTTACAAATGTAAGAGAACTATATGTTATGTGGATATTGAACTACTGGTACAGAAGTGTGTGTTGAACTGTATGTTATGTACTGAGCTTCAAGAATGTAACCACAGTGTACCCTGCTGGAAAAGAACAGAAATGTATATAAACTATATATATGTGCAAATGTATGTTTTCATAGTAGAAGTTGGAATATACAGAGTTAACCTGCAAAACTCTAAAAAAATAAGCTGAAAAGTAAAGAGTTTTACAATGTGCTATAAAGTTCGTTAATATAGCAAGAAGACAGGATGTCTACAGCTAGAGGTTTTTCTATTGTCTTAAAACTGAAATAATTACTAGGTTTAACATGTAAAAGTGTTTAACTGTTTTACGACTTCCAGTTCTAGGCAAACTTCTGAGATATATGTATTTTTCATACAGAGGTGCTAAATTTAAAGTTTCTGTTAGCCTGGGAACTTAAGACAGATGACAAAGAATGATGTCATCCAGCTGACCCAGCAGTATTGTTCTGACATTAATTTAAGAACTATCTCTCAGAGAAAGTCTGGGCATTTTGTATTTGTCTTTGGAGCTAAAAACATCCTGCCATCAGCGCTTTTGCCTTGCTAATAGTAAGTACTAGATTACAGTAATCTTTCTTAGAGATAGATAGGAATATAGTAAGATTAGTTTAGGTGTGTTCTGTATTTATGGGAGACTGTCTTACAATGTTGTTTAAAAATATTTCCTGTGATTCTGAAGTCTGTAGTCACTGTGCTGTGTTATTGAGTATTGTCTTATTCTTTTATTATGTATTGTTAAATATATTTAAACATTTTAATTGTGGCTGGTTTGTTTAGAGATATTTAAGCCTTAGAGTACTTGCATATGTATTTGATGACACTGTATAGGCCACTCCAATAGCCTTGCTGTTGGTCATACTTACCATTTGGATAATAGTAACATTACATGGTAAGATTGGTCACCCTTTGGTAAGGGCGTTAAAGTAGCTGATAAAGGGTTTTGGTGGCAGTGCTAACTACCTTATGGTCTGGCCAGAAGGGGGTATAGCTAGTAAACCTGTGCCAGTCTTTCCCGTGTGTGTTTATATGTATAAATCAAATCTCAAAGTGTGTGTGTGTGTGTGTGTGTGTGTGTGTGTGTGTGTGTGTGTGTGTGTGTGTGTGTGTGTGTGTGTGTGTGTGTGTGTGTCAGCTACTTGGGCAGGGACACAAAGCACTGGTTGGGCAGAGAGAGTGCTGGGAGGACTTGACTTGGAACCCTGGCTAAGGACTCAATTCTATAGCTGTGTCAGTGGGGAGCCTTACTGGGGATCTGGAGAAAGAGGGAAAAAACAGCCCCAGACTGACTGTGATCTCTGTGTGCTCTTAAGGGAAATTGCACTTTACTGTATGTGTACTTGTCATCCTCCCAATGTGCACATCCCTCATTGGTGCTAGTGATGAGGAGTGAGGCTCCTTGATTACTGGGCCAGTGCGGGAGTGTCACAGATACCCAAAAAAAAGTTGCTCCATTGCACACTGAATGATTTCTCTGGCAGAAATTGTCCCAAATGGCATTCTCAGAAATCTGTACCTACCAAATGGAGTACTGAAAGTAGTGATGATTTCTTGTCAAGATGAATTTGCCAAAATGAACTCTTTGCATCTAAGATGGAAAAAACAGTGGCATTTGGCATAAGGGCTATGACTTCTTCAACTATATGCATTGGATGATAATGTCATTTTAGTGCTTTGTTCAAATCTTATGGATCAATACATATTCTGATGGCATTTGAGCTTTTCTTATGAGCTACCACCGTGGAAGATACCCATTCAGTTGGTTCTGCAACTGGACAAATCACACTTTGTAGTACCATTTTATCTAACTCAGCTTTGACTCTGTCCTGCATGGCTAATGGAACTTTTAAAGTTGGGCTGATAACTGGACTGACATCTGGATCTAACTTCATGGAGTACACAACTGGAAGCTTCCCTAGTTTGCTTTGAAGAGATCAGCATAGGTAGAAAAATATACTTATAATATAATATTTAAGCTAACATGATGGATTTCCTTATTAAATGAAAGCACTCCCATTTTCAAAGCACTCCCATTTTCAAACTGTCTCTGAGCCCAACCTTCAGACAAGGCACACATAAACGCACCTACCTGCATGTCTTTTAAATTTCAGTCAATCGTGGGGAGGACATGCAGACTCCACACAGAAGGCACTCGAGCTGAGAATTAAACCATACAACCTCTTGCTGTGAGGCGACAATGCTAAATGCTGCACCACTGTGTCCCTATTTCCTGTAATGGCTGTATTTTGTGAAATAACTATACTGTAATACTGTACAAACATGAGACCACTTTAAACAGTTCTGATAACTTGGATATCTTTAATTTATACGAAAAATATGTGATTAGTGAAAATGCAGTTGTTTCCCCCAATTTTATTCATGTTATGCAATTCGGATTTTATTTCAAACATTTTCTGTAGTTATTCGAATATTTTTATCAATATTGGACATATTGGTTTATGCAAATGTCATTTATAACATTCTGTATGCCTCGTTTCATATTTTGTGAGCAAGTTTTAACATGTGAAATTTGTTTCTGACCTGTTTTGCAAATTATGAGTCCAATAGGGATGATTCACTCCTCTATATCCCTCAATGCCAGCCGGGTGCCTCTTGGACTTAAGGGGAAGAAAATGGAGCTGTTTCTGGCAATGAATCATACTGGCCATTCTTTTTTTTAACCTCATGTCCCTTTAGACATCCCACTTTTGACACCATGTCGCTTGTGCCTCTCTAACATAGATGACAAGCAGGCAGGCTATTTTATTTATATTTAATACATTGAAACATATCAGGATGGATAGCAGCATCATAAAACATAAACAAACTTGTTAACAGACAGACCTTACATACATACATACATGGTTACATCTCAACAGCTTACTATAAAATTGCAGTCAGACTTGCACACGCTCAGTATTTATACACTTGTGCAAGCCCTTGGGTAGCTTCTTCAAGATAAATACACACACATTGAGCTACAAAAAGTAAGTTATCTATACTATACCAGTGCTTCTTATTTTAAGATCTCTAACTGATTTATGTATTTATTGTTCAATAAAATGTTTATTGAAAAAGGTAGCAGCTAGAGGGAGGAATAAGAGTTACCTGACATATTCAGTCTTACTAAATAGTGTTACAGGCATACAGATAATCTGTTCTGCTAGGTAATAAGAACCGGATCTGGAAATAGCCTCAGATTTGGCAAAGAATTAATATGCATGACAATGACTAAAACATCAAGTGCTGATGTTTTTTTTACCACTTGTTTTATATGTCAGGCAAGAATTTTTATCTTCTCATACGGATAAGTTCATAGGTTCATAAGTAAGTATTAGACAATCGATCTGCAGACCATTTCAAGCCTAGCCAAAAGAACTCTGTTCAAAATTTCAATATAGCCTCAAGGAATGTAAGACCAATTAGACCAGGGCAGAGTTTGAGGATGTCCATCCAATTAACTAGGTTTATCTTGAAGGTGGCAAGAGTGCTACGCTGCTTGACATGTAGTGGAAGTTTGTTCCAGAGAGGATGGATATGCTGGGATATTAATTTATCATGCAGATGTGTCTTATTTATCTGTTGATAAAGGTTTACCTCCTTTCATTAGCTTTGCAAAAGAATAGGAAATCAAATAGAGTTGGATCTTTCATGTCATGAAAGGCTAGACATAGACTTCCATGGAGGAGTCTTTAATAGACTGAGTACATTGAAAGAGCTGCCAGTATCTCCTGAAAACTAAAACAGAAAAAAGAACAGAAAAAACTAAAATGTTTGAGGTCACAGAGCTTTTTAGTTATGAATCACTGATGTCTCTTAAGTTGCATGATATGTGCATTATATTTAATAATGGGTCTGATAAAATATGAGTAAAGAGGAATTAAGACTTCTTTGGATCTAGTGGAGATGCCTTTGGAAATTAGATTGCCCAGGTAAAAGGCTTTATAAACTACTGAGGAGACATGATGGTCAAATAATAAGGAATAATCAACATGAGTACCAGATCTCTTATAACAGTGTCTGATTGGAGGAGTGCATCTCCTATATGGTAAGTGAAATTGTTTTGTTTACTAAAATGAACTGTGCTACATTTGTTTACATTTACTTTGAGGCAATCATTCTTGCACCATTTGTTAACATGATCTAAGCTGTGTTGGAGCAATTCTGTGTAAGTTGAAGATCAAATGGTTAACCAGTGGTGCAGCAGATAGCATTGCTGCCTCACAGCAAGAGGTTCTCCAGTTCAAGTCTCAGCTGGGGTGCCTTCCATGTGGATTCTGCATGTCCTGCCTGTGTTTTCTTGGGTACCCTCCAGCTGCTCCAGTTTCTTCCCACATTCCTACAGACATGAAGTATGTGGACTGGACACTCTAAATTGGCCATAGGTGTGAATGTGCATGTGAGTCTGTGGTATGCAAGAACAGCCCAAACAGGGCTAGCTACCAGGTGGACTGAACCTTGGATCTAGTTGGTTGTCACTGTTGAAGTTGACACCCTGACTCCATGTTTGTAAAAATGGGAAAAGGTGTTGAGAATGGATGGATGGATGGATGGATGGATGGATGGATGGATGGATGGATGGATGGATGGATGGAGATCAAATAACAATACCCAGTTTACAGTCATCTGCAAACTTAGTTAACCACTGGCCAAAAGTACTGGCCCGAAGGTCTGAGAAATATATGCCAAACAGGAGAGGGAGAAAAACTAAGCCCTCTGGTATACCACTGGTCACTATATGGCTTTCAGAAGTGGCACCTGCTACACTAACCACATGTGTTCTGTCAGAGAACCAGTTAGCTATCCATCAAGCAATATAAGGATTTATATACAGATTTACAAGTCTATCAATAATGCTTGCACAGGGAATAGTGTCAAAGATCTTGATCAGGTCTAGATATGCTGTATGCACCGCATAGCCACTATCCACTGCTTCATTTACTTTTTCAAATAAATTAATGAAGTTAAAGATGCAGGGCCTTCCTTTGATAAAGCCAAATTGATGAGGGGCCAGAAATGAGAGATTTTCAATGTCCAGATTAATAAAGTCTGAGATAATGTGCTCCATAGCTTTACATATTAGGCTAGTGAGATTATTGGGTATATAATTTCCAGGGTCTGTGGCAACCCTTGTGTAATGGCATCACAAAACGGTTTTCCAGACTTCAGGAATGTAACCAGGGGAGAGGCTTTGATAAAATAGTTTAAGTAGTAGTTCAGAAATGTTGTATCTGGTGCTGATAAATAAGCAACCTGGTGTGTTAAAATGGTCCATGGATGAAGTATTCTTAGTTTTTGAAAGGTGTGAGAAAACTTTTTCCCACAGTAATTAAAGGGGATGGCTGGGATTGTGAAACCTGTGGTATAGCTATAACTATGGGTGGAGTAAATTTGCACTAAATTTGTTAGCTAGGATATTAGCTATTTCCTTTGGGTCAGAGAGTGTAGTATTATTTTGGACTAGCTCTGAACACTGTTGAGCATTAGTTCTTAATTTCCTGACATAGTTAAATAAAGATCTGAAGTTATTTTTGGTTTTAGTGACTTTTTATTTTAAGCTCATACTCAGCTTTGAGCTTCCTAGTCGTTCCCTTAAACTCCCTGTTAGTTTGCTTAAATGTGATTTTAAGGTAGATACAATGAGACCTCTTATAAATATTAAGCAGTTTCTTTCTCTTGTTATATAATGTATTTATGCTTGGATTTCTAGGCGTTCACATGCAGTATCCCAATGAATCTGTTTTGACAAATACTGAGACTCCCTCACAATTGCCAGTGGATCTGAGTATATTATAGGTATTATCCTCAGGAATAGAGGGAGTGCTTTCATTGCACTGAAACCATGTTTCTATAACTATACATAATTGAAAGTGTTCAAGTTGCAGGAAAGCCTCAAGTTCAGGCATTTTTGTAAGACTCATTGAGTAGAGCCACATTAATTAATAAGTTCCAAATTAAGATTTTGCTAGGTGGGAACGTCCATCAGATGTCCTAAAAATAGTTACATGTTTTTTACAGGTTGGAAAAAGTTATACAGTTTCATGGAAAAAGCTGCTTAAGCTTAAGGAATATGGAGGAATGGGCATGCCAGACCTCCACAGTTATTTTAGGATTACCCAAATAAAGCTACTTTATTGAGTTCAGTCAGAATCTTATCAGGCAAAATGGAATCCTTAAGACTCAGGAAAGGGTGCCTGGGGAATAATGAAAAGCTACTGTTTAGGCTGAATGAAGGAGAGAATGGAGGTAGTTGTTTTATTTATGTCACAGATGGGGGATATAGCAAAGAGTTTATTTAAGAAAAATGGAAATAAAAAGAAAGGAGGAGTCATTGCTGATAGCATATGTCTGAGAAGATAGGAGTTTGGGGAGTGAAGCTCCAAAGTAGAGTTCAAAATGAATTCCTGTGTAGTACTGGGAGCAGCTGCCCAAGGCAGAAGTAGAATTGCCCTGGGTCAGATTAAATAAAAAAGTTCAAGTCCCACTGCAATAGTATTATGAGAAATCATAGTTGAGATTAACAGAGGGCTTCTACTTAAACACAGATATAACCTGACATATGAGCCTATAACTTAACCTATAATCTGTAACTACAGAAATGTTGTTGCATGGGAGAATTCAGTCATGACTTCTTCCATTCCCTGCATAAGGTACCCTGCACTTTGTATGCATACGTATATGTATTTAGCTGTTGTAGACCAGGTTAGTCCCATTATTTCAGTGGCTTCTTTTCAGGGGAACCATGAGGTGGAATTATCACTGACTCTGGAACACTGAACAGGGCACTGGGGAACCTAAATAACAATTTCTAGTAAGTGCCATGGTATGTGTTACATCCAGTTTACCTGCCACCATCTCGGGTAGATGGACCTTTAGGTGAAAGTCTCATCAAAAGCCACTAGTAATACCACTTAATCTAAACTCCCAGCAATTAACAATTCAACATAATAACTTAGTACTACTGAGACATTACTGACTTAAACAGTTGACAGGCTATCAACAATGACAGATAGTTGGAAACATTTCATCCACAGTTAAACCACAATACATATCTGTATTGCAGTAAGGGTGAAAAAAGTTCAACAGTATACTGAAGAAGGGATAACTATGCCCATAAATATATTATTAAAAAGGTGGATGACCTCCACTGGTACTGGAGGGAATTCTGTTGCATCTTCATGGGCTGTGAAAAAATTATAAATGTGTGTGTGTGTGTGTGTGTGTGTGTGTGTGTGTATTCACTGTGCAGTCCACACTGGTGAATAGGCAACAAAAATAATAATAGTAATAATAATAATAATAATAATAATAATAATAATAATAATAATAATAATGATAACAATAATAAATTTGGTACATCTTAGAAGCTGTTACTCAGACCTCACCTTCCCTGCAACAAAGGAAGTCTGGATGGCACCACTTCAGGTCACTGTAATGGTACCTGTACTGCTCACCTGTTTAGGGGATGGCAATAGTGTCACTGTCGACCCTGATGGGACAGTACCAAGCATCTACCTTATTCTGCAGAACCTCACAGAAGTTCTTAAGCAAACAATCCTGGTGGTCTTGATGCAAGAAGAGCAGGAAAAGTTTGATGTCCTGTTAGCAAAACTGGGGTGCCCTGCAGCAACCAGTACAATTGGAATACATGGCCATAATCTAGGTCTCATACCAGGAAAAAATAGCTGGAATTTCATGATCATGCACATTTTCCATTCTGGGAAATGCTGCACAATGTTCAACAAGTAAGTAACAGAGATGCTGGAGGGTTCAAACTGCCCATATAGATACGTGCAAAAGGAAGAAGAAGTTGTGAAATATGGCAGTCACTCTTGTGCTTTATAGTATATAGCTTAGGTAGTACAAAGTCAGTGCTCTTTATCAACTTCTCTACTAGGAGATTTAAATGGTGAATTGGAAGGAATCATTTTTTGATATGACGATACCCAGTCTTGCTCATGAAATAATATAAAGCTTCCCATGACACTTATCCTCTAGGCCTAATACAAAGAATGAGCAATTCAGAGGCAGTCATAAGATGAACCCTCATTTGCCTAATCATAATGCTCAGAGGGCTGAATCTGCATAATATAAACCCTTGTGGTTGCATAGATACTCACTGTACTATGGAAGACAATAGGATTTTCACATGTAGAAGTTATTTACCTGTGCAGAAACCAGGGCAGCTGCTAAAAAGTATGTGTAACACTTTCCTTTTACTTCCATACCTGTCAATGTTTAATAAATTATTGTTTGTGGTAATAATGGTTACAGGATACTCAGCATTAAATGTTTCATCTTTACATGTTTTAACAAGGTTAAAGTACTTCATGGAAGCAGATAAAGTCTGTACCCAAGTAATAAGAAGGTTAATGGGAGGCACACCCTGAAGCACTTCTGAAATGCAGCATTTAAAAATGGCAGACCAACACGTCCTCATGATACACTGGGGCACACATACCTATTTATTACAATTAATTTGGTAATGTAATAGGGGTGGAATCAGATGCTGTTTCTTAGTGTTGCCCAGTGTATAGACCACAGTTCAACTGTCATGATGGAAATCCTTATGCATATTAGCTATCATGTGTCAACTCACCTGTATGCGGTAACCTTACTTGTATGTTCCATAGTTCTCCTTTGGATTCACAGACATAGACACAGTCAATGTCAGTTAGCTGTACTTACATAGGTTCAAACAATGTACTTGTGAGGTCAGATTGCCTGTATAACACTACTGCAGCATCAGCTGTCATACTCATTTTGCCCATAGGCAGCTGCCATTGTGTAGACTGGGACCATATCAATTATAACATTGGGATGTACCTATGGGAAAAAAACACATTGCACACTTCCTACTGCCCTATATTCTGACTTGGTGAAGGGAAGATTCAGTTGATTGGTTGATGAAAGTGACTCACTGGATTGGGAGAGGTGTTGTTTGTGGGAGTGAGTGTGTGAGTTCCTGTGCCAAGTAATGGACAGACCAGGGACACAGCCACTGTGCCTGTGGATACCACCCAAGATATGCTCATAGGCACATACACACACACACACACACACACACACACACACACACACACACACACACACACACACACACACACACTCACACCTGGTGTGAAGGACAGTTCGCTGTAAACACACTTATTCAAGGCAATGTGTCATGCCCTGTGGCCCAACCATCGTTGTCTGCCACTAAGTCCAGAGGGTTGGAGGGATGACCATGTCTGTGACATGGGTATCACCTGCCCCAGAGCTAAATGTGTACATGTGTGCAGCCCATATATGTACCTTAGCCTTTACAGAGATGATTCAGGTACTGCAGGGCATGTATGATGACCTACTGCAGTGCATGCCCCATATGTGTGACATTTTTGATTGGATATATCACCTACTAGTACAAGGTAAGTTCTCCTGTGCTACCATGCTGTGTACCAAGCATGGTTGATGGAGCTTTTCAACCTCTGCTTCTAGTGAAAGAAAACACTGTGGGTAGAGAAAAACAAGGTCATATTCATGCCACCACTCCCACAGTGACTTCAAGCACTGAGTTGTGTAGAGGTAGTAGAGTCAAACTCAGGGTGGTGGTACTTTCTGCACCAGTACCCTATCTGGTAACAGGACATCACCCAGCACACCTACATCTAGCCAAGATTATGTTGCTATCCATAAAACTCCTGGAAGGTGCAGGGATGCCCGTGGCATGTCCATGCATCTTCTATGCATGCCCTGGACCTATCCATTAGATCAAGCTGCAGTGCAACAGTTGTTGCTGAGGCTGTGCCACAGCACACCTACATGAGCAGCACCATATTGTCCAGTGCCTTATTCACAGAGAAAACTAATGACAGAGATTAATCACAGAGCATTTTGCAGTAACCTCCCCCATACCTGCACTCAGAAATAATCAGGTTGTACAACACTCACACATTGCCCTGTGGAAGGCAATTCTCTCCCTCACATGTGCAAATGATAACTGTTCCATGCTGTTTGTACATTGTTACCTGGATAGCCTATGTCTGATGCACAATGTGGTCAGCCTTTGCCAGAACAAGCAGTGTGTGGTACTGGGCTCCATACATCACTTTTACTGTAGTGTATGCGCTTTACTATGGCTCAAAGCTATGTGCAAGTCATTGCCTGTTTCCCAGTGCCATGGCATACTGTGAAAACCTCCATCTAGCATGTTCATCCCCTTTTTTAGTGTACCTCCACTGACTTCTCATCTGGCTCAATGTCCACTTCCTGGTGTGCTTGAAGATGTTCCTCCTGAATACAACCTCACCGACTAGATTTGATGATCCCCAAAATACAAAAAAGCACCAGCAACCCACCTTTGAGACCTATTGTAGAAGCAAAGGCATCAAAAACAACCACTTTAGCTAAGTTTATTGATTTTCACTTGAACACAATTTTATCAGAATTTAAACACATATTGAAGGATTCCTGGGAATGTTTAAAGAAAATAAAATAAGATTTATATAGGGAAAAGCTGATTATGGTAACTATAGACGTTAAAGATTTGTTTAGCGTTATACCACATGAAGAAGGACTTGATATGTTCTATAACTTTCTATGTAAACAAACCAGCTTTAGTCACAGTAGAATACTTATGTTTAGGACCCTTATGGAAACAGTGCTCAATAACAACTTTATTATTTTTCAGAATCAGATTTTTAAGCAACCTACAGGTGTAGCGATGGGGGAGGGGTGGCATGCGCCCCCCTGTTTGCAAATATTGTACTTGCTCAATGGGAGCTGACTCAAGTGTTTACTTGCCAATGGTTTAAAAAATGTTTGTTTTATGGAAGATTTCTTGATGACATACTTATTTTTTGGGGAGGAAATGAGTTAGAGCTGAACCAGTTTTTTGAATATCTAAATAGGAACACTTCCTTTTTGCACTTTACTATGGAACAACATAGTAATAGAATGAATTTTTTGGACATCCTTATAACCAAAGATGATTCACTGAAAAAAGTTTACTACCACCATTTACAGAAAGCCCACATATTCTAACACTCTCCTACATTTTGAAAGTGGGCACCCTGACTTTCAAAAAAGATCTTTGGTTACGGGCCATTGTATGCAGTTAGCATGGATGGTCAGTGACCTAGAAATGTATATTGAAGAAAGGGAAAAGTTAAGGGGCATGTTACTAAGGAGGGGATACCCTAACAGGTTCATTCAACCGGTTTTGTGTGAAGTTACAGAAAAGAGATTTAAAGGACACTTGTTTCCGCTGTTAGGCTCACAGGAAAGGGACAACAGCGGTAATAAAAAGGTTGATGTGGGGTCAAGGACACAAACTAGTTTAACAGGGCCTTTATTCTGAAATACAACTTGCAGTTTTATGACATAAATAATATTTAAAAAAAATAATTGGTTTATATTTAAAAGTGACAAAGAGGTTCTTAAAAATGTTGGTGACAGACCATGTGTCATATACAAAAAAGATGCATGAGTCAAAAGATTTGTTGGAAAGAAATAAAGAGTGGAATAAAAACTATAAGAAAGGTAAGATGTTAAAATGTGGACACTGTAACCAATGTGCCAATGCATTAGAAACAGAAAAGTTTTTATTCCAAGGTATGGTACGATTCAACTAAATTTCAAGTTGAACTGTAACAGTGCACACATTGTATATGTCGCCCTATGTCAAGGCTGTGAACGTTTTTACATAGGGAAGACTAAGAAAGCATTTAAAGTTCATTTTTACCAACATATGTATGACATCAGGAAGGGTAATGAAAATAATGCATTGGTTGTACATACTATCTTGAACCCAGGTCACAAGTTTAAATTTGTAGCCATTGATCAATAGTACCTGATAGTAGGGGAGGGGGGGTGAAGAAATTGTTTCTAGAATTCAAAGAATTCATGTGGCAACTTAGAGTGGATGCCACTAACCTGCCCGGAGTGAATGTTGTAGTTTTGCTCTCCAGCTATTTAAAATTAAAAGCTGAACTTTATTTTTAGGGAGAGGGCACATGTATATTCCTATGGTAACAGTAACATTTGCTTATTTTAAGTACATGATTTATTTTTGTGGAAATGTATTTTGGATTGCACTTTATTTTAATTTTGAGATGGGGGTGATGGGTTATATGCAATATGTAAATAAAAAAGTATGGTTTTAATGCATTTCATAAGGTGAAATTTAGCTATGTATAATAACTAAAACAACTGTGATTGTTAGGTGCATTTTGCTTTAATGACATGTAACTTACCCTGGTTATAAAAGGAAGTGTTGTATGAATAATTCCTGTTTTAATCTGAAGAAGTCAAATGTGACAACAGACGAAAGCACTAATTAAACTTTGTATCCAGTATCCCCGACCATTGTTTGTTTTCGTTACATTACTGGTTTTATCTGTGGTTGTTGGCTGAGTTTGTTGATGGAGAATGGTGCACAAGTGGATGGAGATGCTGGGGGGTTCCATTACAGAGCTGGCTAATGCCATTGGGAACCTTTCAGTCCTTATTGGAGGGCTGACACAACAACTATTAGGGTTTGGTGTTAAACTAAACTCTACAACTGTGAACATTTTCAGGAGTGATGGTAATAACATTTTAGCTGAGGGGTCACAACTATCACCCTCTTTAATCACCCGTGGATAATGAAGTCCTATTTTGAATAGTCAGGCATCCATTAATCCAGAAGCAAGGCTCAGAA
Source organism: Protopterus annectens (assembly GCF_019279795.1). Taxonomy (NCBI): domain Eukaryota; kingdom Metazoa; phylum Chordata; order Ceratodontiformes; family Protopteridae; genus Protopterus; species Protopterus annectens. The sequence goes on from NC_056725.1 coordinate 67,425,971, forward strand.
ACAGTGGGTAGAATTGCCATGAGGATTCAACCAACAGGGTGAGTGAAACAAGGGTCACATGTCTCATGGATTGGTTGAATAATGGAAATGAATTGTCGTTTGACAGTACTGAACCATGCCATATATACGGCATGCTTGATCAACAACTTAAAGTTTTAGAGGGTGAACTGTTCATATTAAAAAGTTACAAGTGGAAAACGCATATTTAAAGGAGTGTTTGGTAAGGGAACAAATACCCAAGGGTTTGCATTGCTGGAAGTTCACCAATGGTTTGACAGAGGGCTCAGAGTTACACCACGTGCTGGTTTCCATGTTCAACCACCACGGGTGTGAATTAATGGAAGCACTGGCAAGGGACAATGAAAGAAAGCTGTGCCAGTGTAAAAAAAACAGTTAATGGATTAAATAAACATATTTTGAGTGACTTGTGTTTTAATGCTAAGCAAAACGAATACTAAACAGTGTTTGTCAATGTGGATAGGCAAATTAATGCTGTGAGAGAGAAAAAGACCAAAAAACTGGCAAGGGACAAAAATAAATACGAAACAGGTATTGTTTTTCCACTTCCCAAAGTTTTTACAGCTAATATGACTGAACTGTATGGAAGTAGGCTAGGAACTGGTGAGTAAGTACATAAATTTGAAAATGCTCATAATTTGAGCGCTGAACAAGAAGATGAGGCTGTCCATTTAGAGGAGCCCCTCAGGAGGTCTGAGAGGATTCACAACCAGAGGCAACAGGTGTCCAACAGGGATTGGAACAACACCAGGAATGGTGGCAATTATTATGGACAGAGAACTGTGTATTCAGGGAGAGGGAGGGGCAGGGGAGGGGAATGTACCAGCAAATGTCTTGAATCATAATGACAATACAAAGGATGTTTGCATTACGAGCACAGATGCTGCTGCTCGTACTATCACTGAAAATGACTACAAAGACTTTAGTATATACAATTACAGTAGTCAGGCTGTCACTAATGAATGGGCAACAATATTTGAAAAGGGTATTAATTATGTACCTATAACTAATGCCAAGATTGACAAATGCTTGCTTGATTTGAAATTGTATACAAGAAAATTAAATCTAAGTTGTTATTTTCAAGGTAATGAATTATCTAACCACCCATGGAGTTGCAAAAGAAGCAGTGTGTTTAACCCCCCACCCCACCCCACAGTTCAACTATTTGAAAATGTATGTAGTAATGACATCAGGTCAATGTTATTAAAGACAAAAAGGACTAATATATTTAATTTAACAGAAGCAGAGACAGAGCTTTTGTACAGTATAAAACAAACAGGTCTATAAGGGTTATGAAACCCAACAAAGGTGGGGGGGGGCTGGTGGTAATGGACCAATGCATGTATACTGAGAAGATGCTGGGGATTGTATATGGTGATGGTTGCGAATAAGTGTTGTTAAATGAGCTACATATAGCATACAAGAATGTTGATGTTATATTAAATTATTTATTATTACATTTTTAAATAACAAGGGAAGAATATAATTATTTAATTCAGACATATCCTAAAGTTCCAACCATATTTGGAATCCCCAAAATACACAAAAGCACCAGCAACTCTCCTTTGAGACCTATTGTAGATGCAAAGGCATCAAAAACAACCCCATGGATTTTCAAAAGCTTGCATGCCGTGCATGATAATTGTAAGATGAAATGTTGCCAATATGGCGGCCGAGCGATCCATGTACGTGCACATTTGACGTGCGTGTGCACTGTAGCACTACTGCTGCACGTTCCCAGCCCCCGTATGCAAATCACCCCATTTGCAGGTGAAAACCATGCAAATGCAGTAAATCTACCATCTTGGAAGCAGGAATCAGGGTGTGCAGGACTAGCGTAATATGCAGAAATGTACTCGGTTAGTAATTGAGTACGGTACTGCAAACTCCAAAACGGAGCTATGACAGCTCCAAATAAAGGCTGCATATCATTGAGGAAGCATGCCAATTGCCAAGTAGAAGGCCATTGGCATTGCAAACAATGCCAAATGTACAAAATACAACTTTTATGATATGTCCCCCGATCGCGGCCGTTGAAGCATAGGGCAACGGCGGGCAAACGGGATCAGTGGGAAAATAAGAAAATAAACCTAAAAAAAGCAGTCTAACTAAAATCAGTATTCTATCATGCAAGTCAATTGCAGGCAAAAGACAACCTGGCCAGTGAGTAGTGGTTGCTAAGGGGGGAGGCACGGTGTGATACATGTAACAATGCATTAGCAGGCAATTCTATGCAAATAAGGGGAAGGATAGTGAATCCCGGCTTTCCCCAGCATGTGAGGCAGGTCCCAATAGTGTATGAGTATGAATAGCTGAGTGCAAGACTAGGAGGTAGGTGGCATCGTGTGTGGGAGTGTCAGGCAAACTGTCAGTGGATTGGAGTCCTGTGGCTTGGGGTTGCATCCAGCTTTGCACAGCAAAGGCAGGAGGGTGTCTAAACCTGTCCAGCACGTATGACAAAGTGTAAGTGGGTGTGCGCACCGCGCAATGGGATCTAAAGAAGATAAAGGAAGTGAACCCAGGAAATAGCAGCAGTTTGCACATTGGAGAACACTGATTGGGTGGCGCGCCCCCAGGATGAAACAGAAGGGCAATGGGAAGGGAAAGCAGCAGTAGGAAGTTAATCAAGGGGTAACAGGTTTGCTGCCAGGTGCAGCGTATCAGAACCAGCCAATTACACAGGCAACAGACCAGCCCAGCCCAGAACACCACTATAAACTATGCAAACACCTACTCCTCTCATTTTTCCCACACCCTACACCACCAGTGTAAACAAGTGGGGAACGTTTAACACTCACAACAGCAAAATGTTAGGGGCTGCAATAGCTATCATACAACTTGTTGAAGAGGCTGAGGGTAGTGAGGAAGGGAGTGCTGCCGACCAACCCACAGTGAGGAGAAGGAGAAGAGTGTACAGACCCAGGGTAACCTACCAAGGGCTACATGAGCTGGAGCTAGTGGAGCGCTATAGGGTGGACAGGGACCTCCTACAGCAGATTGTTGAGCTGTGCCGGCCACGCCTGACACAAAGAACTAACAGAGGGGAACCCATCGCTGTGGAAACCAAGGTATGTGTAGGCCTAAGAATACTAGCTACAGGTACCTTCCAAAGGCCAACTGGGGATATGATGGGGATCTCACAGGCATCAGCATCCAGGGTACTCCTCCATTTCCTGGATGCCATGGCAGCACATGTCAGTGAGCATGTATATTTCCCCCTCACCCGTGAGGAGTTGGCCAGTAGTATGCGTTTCTTCCAGCAAATAGCAGAATACCCTCAGGTAGTGGGTGCAATAGACTGCATGCACATGCACATCAAAGCACCACCTGGTGAGCAGGGTAGGGTCTACATCAACCACAAGGGCTTCCCCTCCATCAACTGCCAGGTCATGTGCAATGCCCAGGGCATAATACTGAATGCGTGTGCTGGCTGCCCTGGAAGATATCATGATTCCCACATCTGGCATCTGACTCAGCTGTACCAGAAATTTTCCAATGGGGACATCCCACATGGTCACCTAGTGGGGGATGCTGAATACACACTGGAGCCGTGGCTGATGACACCCATCAGAAACGCGCACACACACGAACAAGAACTCCACAATGAGGCACACGCACAAACAAGAATCATAATAGAGCATGTATTTGGGATGCTCAAGTCACGGTTCTGGTGCCTGGACACATCTGGTAGAGCCTTGCAGTACTCACCATTTACATGTACCCAAATCGTCCTTGTATGTGCCATGCTACACAATATAATCCTGTGGAAACAGCTGCAGCAGGAGCAGCAAGGGGTAGGGCCACATAGCCCCCCCACCAATGCCAAGGCCTGCACAGGCACAGAGTGACTCAGAGGAGGAACAACCTGAGCCTGCCCCAGTAGGCAGAAGGAGGCGTGCCCACTATGCCCTGGCCCTGGCAAAGAGGCAATGCATAGCACATACACTGACATGGGAGGGACCCAGGGAATAGCAGCTCTCTCTGTCTCTCACATACAGTAAAAAGGATGCCAAACATTACACTACTTGTGCCTAACCATGCATAGGCAGTGTACTACATGCATCCAAGATAGGCAGCCCTGCAGCACCACCTGCAATACTGGTACACCCACAAGATAAGGGACTCACACATGCCAGTCATGAAGGGGGATCATGTACCCAGCAACAGTCACAGCCAGCAGGACAGGTGTAGAACACAGCTCTGGATGAAGTGCCCCTGATAAGCAAAAGAGCAAATCCAATGAAAAAAAAACTCCAGAGGCACACCACGACAAATGGAGTCAACCTGATGAAAACCTTTTTATTCACACAAACAGTACAGAACAATGGCCAGTAAGTGCTTTCATGTTTCTCTGAATGCTTCTTCAGACTTAAAAAGTACTCCTTCTATAGTACATCAATATAAAGGCAGGTTTAACCAGTTTGCACCAATCAAAATCATCCCATTACATTGTTAATTAATGCAGTAATGAAAAATCAGTTAAATCATCTCTGCCTAGTAGTGCTTACAATACTGACAAATGTAATGTGTCATCACATAACAATGCATATATAAATGCATATATAAAGCATATGCAAATGTGTGCATGCAATCAAACAAATATATATATATATATATATATATATATACACTAACTAATAAAATGTGCATAGAAAATATATATAACAAGATACAACTATTAACATATAAAATATGGGCATTCATATAAATGTCCTACATCTAAAAACATGTTTATTCTAGCCATTTAATGTTCATAATGTCAGTAAAATTTCATTACCATAAAAGTCTGCTGTTCCATATAAAAACTACTATTCCATAAAAACTTCATACTCGTGTATATATATAAAAACATGTATTCATACTTGTGTACCAAGGTAATAAATAGGGGTCTGCCCATTAAAAGTGACTAGTGAGTAAGGGGTCTATCTTTAAGGAAGAGTTTCAGTGAAACCCTATCATTTAGGCCATATAACCTAGCTGCTTGTAACCTCAGGATCCATCTAGCTTCCTGCTTCTCAGCATGGTTCTTGACCACCTAACCTCGCTGCTTTCTATATTAATTCCATCACCATAAACCGAAACTTATGTGTTGTATCTGTATGCATTACATGTCTTGCAAGAGCATTACTCTCATCTTCTCTACTGATGGCATAAATGTGTTCCCTCACATGCTCTCTCAGCATTCTATTGGCTTTACCAACATAGAAGCAACTGCATTTCTGACATACAGCTAGATACACGAGATCCCTCGCCTTACAGTCTGCATATATCTTAAAAGAAAATACATGACCTGTGTCAGGGTGAGTAAATTCCTTGCTCCCAGACATGAAACTGCAATGGTTGCATGACCTACATGGAAACATCCCTACTCTGCCAGATCTGGTCCTATCCCTTCTAGTCTTCTCATAATCCACAATATCCTTTTCAATGACTGAGTATTCCTGTATGCAAGATTCGGTGTATTCCCTGCTGCCTCTCTGACTTTACTGTCCAAAGTGAGTATGTGCCAATTATTGTGAATGATCTCCTTAATCTTTCTGCTATTGTTTGTGTAGGGTATCACTATTCTATTGATATTACCAGTACCTCTGGTTCCATTAGTGTCTGTACATAATCTCTCTCTATTCCTCTTAATGTATGGTTTACCTGTGGTGTCCCTTCTGGTCACAGTCTCATCATGAATATCAGCAGTTTCATAGCTATGGTACCTTCTCTCCTTAAATTAATTCTCTAAACTGTCTAACCTGAGCTGAAACACAGAATCTTCACTGGTGAGCCTAGAGGCCCATAGGGCCTGACCTTTAACTATATTTCAGTAGATGTGTGGAGGGTGCATGCTTGTGCGATGTAACAATGCATTCTTCCTACAAGTCTTCCTGAACATCTCTGTCTTTATCCCTTCATCTTGTTTACATAATAACACATCTAGAAATTCTCTCTCTTTCTTGGACCAATTCCCTGTAAAAGAGAGAAAAGTGGTAGTGCCATTTATATATTCTATGAAACTTTTTAAACTATCATCATCACCCCTACAAACCAAAAAAAACATCATCTACAAAGTGTTTATAGTATTTGATCTGAGTTGTGTACTGTGTATTCTGCATCACATAGGTATCCTCCCAATACACCATTACCAAACTGGCATAAGAATTGACGTACAGAGTCCCCATTGCTGGGAGCAAGGAATTTACTCACCCTGACACAGGTCATGTATTTTCTTTTAAGATACATGCAGACTGTAAGGCAAGGGATCTTGTGCATCTAGCTTTATGTCAGAAATGCAGTTGCTTCTATGCTGGTAAAACCAATAAAACGCTGAGAGAGCGTGTGAGGGAACACATCTATGCCATCAGTAGAGAAGATGAGAGTAATGCTCTTGCAAGACATGTAATGCATACAGATACAATACATAAGTTTTGGTTTATAGTGATGGAATTAATATAGAAAGCAGCGAGGTTAGGTGATGTCAGGAACCATACTGAGAAGCAGGAAGCTAGATGGATCCTGAGGTTACAAGCAGATAGTTTTCACGGCCTAAATGATAGGGTTTCACTGAATCCCATCCTTAAAGATAGACAGACCCCTTACTCACTAGCCACTTTTAATGGGTGGACCCCTATTTATTACCTTGGTACACAAGTATGAATACATGTTTTTATATATACACGAGTATGAAGTTTTTATGGAGTAGTAGTTTTTATATGGAACAGCAGATTTTTATGGTAATGAAATTATTCTGACATTATGAATGTTAAATGGCTAGAATAAACATGTTTTTAGATGTAGGACATTTATATGAATGCCCATATTTTATATGTCAGTGGTTGTATCTTATATATATTTCTATGCACATTTTATTAGTTAGAGTATATATATATATATATATATATATATATATGTTTGTTTTTACGCACACATTTGTATATGCTTTCTATATGCATTGTTATGTGATGACACACTACATTCTTCAGTATTGTAAGCACTACTAGGCAGAGATGATTTAATTGATTTTTGATTACTGCATTAATTAACAATGTAATGGGATGATTTTGATTGGTGCAAGTGGTTAAATCTGCCTTTATATTGATGTACTATAGAAGGAGTACTTTCTAAGTCTGAAGAAGCGTTCAGAGAAACGTGAAAGCGCTTACTGGCTATTGTTATGTGCTCTTTGTGTGAATAAAAAGGTTTTCATCAGGTCGCTCCATTTGTCGTGGTGTGCCTTTGGAGTTTTTTTCACAGGTGTAGACAAACACAAACAAATACCGTACTATGGCCTCTGGATGATGGGTATGGGTAACCCCCACCCAGGCCCACATGGACAGACTACAGCAGGCCAGGTAGTGGGATGTCAGTTGTGATGGCTAGGAAGTCAGAAACTAATGTGTATGCAATCAAAATATAGGAATGGTAGTACACCAGTATGGCATAGCCAGCACGGTTGGTGAGACTACTGACTGGAATGGACTACAGGACCTACCAGTATAGTCCTAGCAAATGTGTACAACTGTCAGGTGTGCCCCCTCACCCCACATAGAAATATAGTAACAATCAGGTGCACCCCCCCACAATCCTGTGTAGAAACATAGAAATAGTCAGGTGTTCCCCCCGCTATGCAGACATGTTGCAACAGTCAATGCCAAATGATCGGTGGATACCCTGCAGACACAGCATGCTACCTGTCAGTGTACAACACAAAGGTCAGCTGTGCAGTACAAACCACCAGACATGCTCCACACATGCCAAACAGATGGCCTTACTGGGCATGTTCACACACTTGGAGAAATGAAGGCAATGTCAGTCATCAACATACTGAAAGGTCATACTGGGCATGCTCAAACACTTAAATACATGAAGGCCATGTATGCAAATACTAGTGGACCAGACACATCCAGAGGTTGCAATTGTTACTGCAGACACATGTCAGTATGCACCACTCATGCCTTGCACACACAGTGGATAGGAATACAGACATATATGTTAGGACAACACACCATAATAAGTCAAAGGTAGATGGATATAGATGTGTGGAAGAGGGTGACCATGACAAGGAGCCATCCACACCTGTTCCACCCAGCACACAGCCAAAGGGCCCAAAACACATCAGGTGCAGATGTCACACACTGCAGTTACTAGCGACCAGTACCTGCTAGCACCACAGACCATATGGTCCACGTACCAGCTGCACAACATGGCTGTACAAGAACATAATCAGCTAGTTGCCCTATACACGCACCAGTGACATATGACCCCATGTGTGGCCGCCTGTAGTGTGTCACCCCTACATGAATGGTGTATGGGTCATGCACACACTGGCTACCCCATGGCGGTACCCTGACAAGCCTGCTGAGGTTATCCAATGTGAAATACACCATTGGGAGAGTTGTAGGCCAGTAATCTCTGTGGCGCGTCCCATAACTGCGTACTGCTGTAGTGTGATAGACTAGTTAGGTAGGAGTTTTAACCCCAGACATGGGAACTGTGTGTATGAGTGTCTGTCCCTGTTCGTGTGTGTGTCTGTCTATCACTGACTGTAGAGAACAATGACTTTTAGGCTACTCAAATCCCTTACACCCCTTTCTATTCACATACCCAACTTTGGCAAGGCTGCAGATATCACCCACCTAGAAATACTCCCCTGGGAAATCTGTAGCGCATGCTGTAACTGCATACTGCTGTAGTGTGATAATGTAGTTAGGTAGGAGGTCAAACCCCAGATGTGGCAACTGTGCATGTGTGAGTCTGTGTGTGCGTATATGTGCGTGTCTATCTGTTACTGACTGTGTAGAGAGCAATGCTTTTAGGCTACTCACACCCCTTAAAGTCAAATGCCCACCTTTGGCAAGGCTGCTGATGTTACGCAACTTGAAATACACCTCTGGGATAATCATAGCCCAGTAATCTCCATAGCATGTCCCATAACATTGCATGGCCATAGTGTGATTAAGGAGTTAGTTGGGAGTTCTAGCCCCCAACCTGCCAACTGTGTGTGTATGCATGCATATCTGACTGTGTAGAGAGCAATGCTTTTAGGGTACTCACACCCCTTACATTTCACATACCCAACTTTGGCAAGGCTGCTGATGTCACCCACCTAGAAATACTCCCCTGGGAAAGCTGTAGCCCAGTAATATCTATAGCGCATGCTGTAACTGCGTACTGCTGTAGTGTGATAATGTAGCTAGATAAGAGGTCAAACCTCAGACGTGGCAACTGTGCGTGTGTGAGTCTGTGTGTGCGTATGTGTGTGTGTCTGTCTGTCACTGACTGTGTAGAGAGCAATGCTTTGTAGGCTACTCACACCCCTTACAAGTCAAATACCCACCTTTGGCAAGGCTGCTGATATTACGCAACTTGAAATACATCTCTGGGATGATCATAGTCCTGTAATCTCCAGAGCACATCATGTAACATCGTATGGTCATAGTGTGATTAAGGAGTTAGTTGGGAGTTTTAGCCCCTGACCTGCCAACTGTGTGTGTATGCGTGCATGTCTGACTGTGTAGAGAGCAATGCTTTTAGGGTACTCACACCCCTTACATTTCACATACCCAACTTTGGCAAGGCTGCTGATGTCACTCACCCCTCAGAAGGATGTAGCCCAGTAAACTCTGTAGCGCATCCCGTAACTGCGTACTGCTGTAGTGTGATAAACTAGTTAGGTAGGAGTTCCAACCCCAAACCTGGCAAGTGAGTGTGTGTCTGTGTTTGTGTGCATGTCTGACTGTGTAGAGAGCAATTCTTTTTAGGATACTCACACCCCTTAAAGTTAAATACCCACCTTTGGCAAGGCTACCGATGTCACGCACCTTGAAATACACCTCTGGGGCAATTGCAGCCCAGTAATCTCCGTAGCACATCCCATAACATTGTATGGCCATAGTGTGATTAAGGAGTTAGTTGGGAGTTCTAACCCCCGACCTGCCAACTGTGTATGTATGCGTGCATGTCTGACTGTGTAGAGAGCAATGCTTTTAGGGTACTCACACCCCTGACATTTCACATACCCACCTTTGGCAAGGCTGCTGATGTCACACACCTAGAAATACACCTCTGGGAAGGTTGTAGACCAGTAATCGCCATAGCATGTCCTGTAACTGCATACTGTTGTATAGTGAATTAGAAGCATGGTTGGGTTCCATCCCCACACATGGCAGTTCTGGATGTATTGTGTGTGTCACTGTCTGTGTAGGGAGCAATGCATTTTAGGCTAGTCTATCACAGTCATTTCAAATGCCCTACTTTGACAATCCTGCTGCTGTCAGGCAGTGTGAAATATACTTTTGGACAAAGACTACTCCAGTAATATCCATGGTGCGTACTATAACTGAGTAGTCCTGTAGTGTAATACACTAGTTAGGTAGGGGTTCTACTCCCAAACATGACAGGTGTGCATGTCTGTGTGTATGTTTGTAACCCATATCCTATGTAGAGGTGGTTGTGACTGTGTGACACCTGTGGCCAATGTGGAGTTGGTTTTGCATATTTCTTATATGGTGGCCATACTATATATCACAATGTCCACTGTACAGGGATAACACATGTGATATGGCTGAGATGACACAGGGTGCACAGCCATACTCAGACTTGTGACATCAAGGCCAGGCAATCACAGTTAGCAACCCCAGTATTACCCAGAGCAGACTCTCACCCCATGTGTCATACACACACACATGCCTAGGTAACAGCTATGTGGGTAGTGCACTGCATATTGGCCATTGATAGTAACTATGGAGTGACAGCGGTGGGCCACAGAGGGCATGACACCCAGTCCATCTGTCCAATGTGCAGACAGTGCACCTCCCCCATGCTCCCCAATGGACAACTGCACCACCTGTAATGCCATCATATGTGACCCACAATGGACATACCATGCCTGACAACATGCCTGTATGGACAGGTGCCACTGACACCAAGGAATGCTGATAGCATGCACTCCATGTAGGTGCAGGGTAAAGCTGCTGGTTATTACCAGCTCCCACCACAGGTGGCCAGGACTAGCACATCTGATGATAATCTGTGTTCACAACATGGGACAGACACCCCAGATACAGTTCCACATGTCACTGTACATGCATGTGGGAGGTGTGCACATCTCAGACATCATCCATGTCATGGACAAAGGAACACAGACATGGCAAGTGATGCACAGCATTGCCCATGCACAGTAGTCACCCAGGTAAACAGATGGGGGATACAATACCTGCCTGTGTGGGAAAATGCAGACACTACATCCCTGAGCCACAATGCAGACCATCATCATGTGGCCTGATGCCAAGGTACACCCATCGCCTAGCCTTAGACAGCCATCTAGCACAGTCGAACACCAAACACCTGTGCAGACATGCACCCATGCTTGTCGGTAGTGGCACCCTGTGTGTTTGTGTGTGTGTTGCATGCTGCAGATGTTCACACCCACACTCCCTACAACCCCCATGGGCATACTGCAGCATGCTGTCTGATGTCAGACACCTTCCCATACCCTTCGCCTGTACAGCCCTGTATGACCTGTGTGGTGCATGGGATACCTGCACAGTGATGTGATGTGGCAATCCCAAAACCAATGGGTTGTACACCTGGCCCTGCCATGTGTGTCAATGTGTATGTGTCCTTGTGAGGGTGTGGCTATGTTGATGCTGGCACCTGTTCATGCTGACAGGCACGTGTATGTCACCTACTGTACAGCTACTGTATCCCTGTTGCAGATGTCACTCACCATCACATATATGTTCTGAGTGCTCCAAAACAGGTAACCCATGTGTTAGCACTACATAGCTGTCAGTGGTTTGATATCCTGTGCTGCTATGTGTGTGATACAAACATGCTTCAGTTTGACCCTCCCACCCCTCGCTGATATATATTTGCCTCTGTCTGCATCCCCCACCCCCTTTCAGGTGGACATGGAGACCTACACCTACTTTGCTTAGGCAGCAGCATGTGTAATGTAAGTAATGCTCATGATCAGCTGATGGCCTCTGCATGAATTGCAGCACTCCCCTAGCTGATTGCATATGAAACAGCTGTGGTAACATTTCCATAGCCAATTGTATGGAAACATACTCCAATACCTAGAAACATCATGGTGGTTTTAGCCCTTTTCACTCACTGTGAGCAGGAACTAGATCTGTTGTGTACCAAACAGCATCTCAGATGGATTGCGGTGTACCTCTAACAACATACACTGTGGGAACAGTGCAACAAACAGGAGGTGGATCTGCCTGACCTGACTCCAGACTGTAAGTGCTGCTACACTGCATTTGGAGTAATGTTGCTTTCACAGTGTTTGTGTGGATATGCCTGTTGTACATGTCTCAATACCTGCCATGTCAGTTCCATGTTGATGGGGAATCTCCATCTGCAGAATCATCTGCAGCCTGGGCAGTGTTGTGTCTGTGGTTACATGTGTCACCCACAAAGCATCTAGCTGTCGACTGCTGAAGGTAGTGTGAGGATTGCAGTCAGTAGATGGACAAAGCTGTGGTAGTCACAGACATCATATCATTCAAAGGACATATGTTGCAACAACCCTGTAACAACAGTAAATGTATGTGGTTATCACAGAAACATGTCAATATTGGCCCTGTGTATCTGCTTCCAGCCACACCTCTGTTAACCTTTGTACATATGATGTGCATGAAGGGGTGCATATGTGCTGTACACCATACTTTGTGGCATCATATCTGAGAACAAGCCACTGATATATCCGACTGCTACACATGTTATGTACAGTAGAGGTTGCATTGAATGACATCACCTGCACATTCTGTGGATGTTCGTACAGTACTGAGGTCTGTGTACCTATGGTGAATGTTGACAGAGTGTGTGTAGTGTTGATATGTACCTTAGCCTGTGTACAGACTGTGGTAGATGACATTGTTCTAGTTCCCCTACTATCAGATGTTACATGCTGCCCCACTGTATGGTACTGTAGTGGCATACATGTTTGTAGGGCCATAAACACACGTGTTCCATACCACAGACATCCAACAGACCAAACTGTGTTGCAGGCCAGTATATATAGGGTCAGTCTGTGAGTGGCACATATGAGGATGGTGTTGAACACATAGTCCATATACTGTAATACCATGCTAGCTAATCATATGTGGCTGTGGCTGTGTTCACATTGGTTGTGTATATACACCGTCACACAGGTGTATCTTACCCTGTGCTGTGACATGCCTGTTGAGCCTGCTTTTTATGCAGGTACATGTGCATTCCCCCTTGTGAGGTGTAGGCCAGTGTTGAGCCAGTCTGGCTGCAGCCTGCACAGTGCATTGTGACATGCCTAGCAGCTGAGTGTACCTACCCAGTGGGATGTCATGTGCAGATACTAGCCAGATGTCCCACTGCCGGACCTCCCCTAACAGTCATGTATGTCAGACAGGGTAGTGGGATGCAGTGCAGATGTATGTCAATACCTACTGTGTAGTATGTGGCCATGGCACCCCTGTACCAGTGGTCATACCATTACAGGCCAGGCAGGGGTGTGTGGGGTCATTATGTGTAATACCCATCTACATGTAATACCCATCTACATGGCCATTCACATCCATATTGTCAGGCATGGTACACATGTGTAATACTAAGGGCTTATGTGTATACCTCTGGACTGTACAGACTGTGTCAGACCCTCCACATATATTGGCCAATATCTCTGCTGCAGTCCACAGTGGCATTACGTGCTAGCAGTGGTACTGTACACTGATGTTCTTTGGATGTCGTTCAGTAACCAATGGCACACATGTTATGAGCAGATGTGACCTCCCATATACACCATGTCTGTGAAGACAATCCCAATGACAGTAACAATGGTCTACTAGTATACCTGCTATACATACCTGACATCCCCTGCAACTATGACATTGGGAACATACGGGCTGGGGTTGGCCTACACTTCATGTCCAGGAAATATGGTGAGAATATACATACATATACATATCCAGATAGCCAGATATATTATTACACATGTGTACTACACCCAATTAATACTGTCATGGCAACCACCCACTATAGATTCCCACATCATATGTGCGTGGTCCCATTACATCTCCTGTGTGATGGGCATCTGTCCTGTGTGTGGGCCGCAGTGCTACTGACAGCATGTAGCAATACCCCATACAGCAGAACCGGCACACTCAGGGCAGCCACATAAATGTAGGAGGATCAGGAAGCACAGACAGACTGCGAGTGGAGTTGTGTTATGCTTTGTACAGTACTGGTGTTACAGGGTGTGGGTGTACATACTAGTTTGCCATGGAATGCAGTCCTTCTGCATAGCACACAACTGTGGGCCTAACCTCATGCCGGCCGGAGCTGTGCCTATCATGTCTTGTCTGTCCACCACATAGGTCTTGTGTCAGATAATACACTGGCAGTGTGTGTTGCATGTCACCGGTACATGGCTACATCCATGACCGTTTCTACCATCAATTCCTTGACTAAGGGTATGTTACAGACTATCCTGTAACACCTGCACTTTGCGTAGTGTATGGCAAAAGTTGTCCACATATGTGCCTGTATTCCAGCCTCTGTCCATCACCTACATACAAAGCTTTGCACATATGTTATGATGTCAGTGGTTTATCCATAGTGGGCTGGGAGTATAACACACTGCTATGTCTGCCATCATTCCACTGCCGTTGTAACCCCCACACATATGGCGGGGCTGGGGCCATATATTTGTGGGCGCCACCGACCCAATACATGTGTGCCCTCATGCATTGCAGAGCCCAGTGTATGTAACAGTGGTATATGGCCCTGTATTATTGAGTCTAGGGGGGGAGCACCAGAAATGACCTTGGCTGCTACAAAATGTGGGGGTATCAGGGCTGAGCTGCCTTACGGTATCTGGATGCACAGTACCATATACTTCATCTATATACACATTACTGACATGGATCAGGGTACTGCAGGATTACTGCTCCTACCATACAAACTGTTCTGCATGTTGATGTGCTCGTGATGGTGTCAGTTATGCCATGTTATGTAGCAGTTATAACCCATGTGGTCATATGATGTCTATACCACCTACTGTGTTTGTACAGTGTGTAGATAGAGACTGCTGAACTACACACCTGGAGTACATACTGTTGATTGTCAGGTATCCTGTGGCCCAGTGTGTCTTTCCTATTGTACAGTGTGAATGGATTGGCCTGGACAGCAACAGCTGTGAACCTTTCCAGCCTACTGTATGACTGTAACTGGTCCACTGTAGCATCACTCCATTGATATAGTTGTCAGTGTCTGAACAGCTATATAACATGGCATGTAGAACTGTAATAGTACACAATGAAAGGTTTCCATGTCTGCAAACCTGTTGGTGTTGTTTTACCTATGACCTCTCTGTGGGTGTATGTTACAAGCAACGATTGTCATTTGTATGGGTGGCACATACAGTGTCCAGTCATTCAGGGGTCTACTGTAAGTATAGTGGCTGTTCCATATTGTGTGCACCTACCACTTATGTATCATACTATACATATAACTGCATGTGTATGTGTAGTCACACGTATATGTACATATATATATATATATATATATATATATATATATATATTTATTTATATATATATATATATATATATATATATATATATATATAGAGCGAGAGTGAGAGATATTTATAAATATGTATACCTGTATCTGCATATCTGTGTCTGTGTATCTCAAGCCTGGTAATGTTGATGGCTTCCACATAATGCATTCCCCATGGGAGCCAGACTGTACTGCATGGTATGTTACCAATACCAGCCTGACATCATACAGGTGGGATGTAGTACAGGCAACATCGTGTGTCCATGTTGTCACTGGCCCTGGTTATGGGATCTCCAACACTTGGTAGTGTATTGCAGGGTGGATGTGTTTTGCTGGGGGGGATGCCTATTTGTACAACTCGTATAGTGTGTGGTGTCTCTCAATCCCATTAATGTAACATGTATCCTTTTACACTCCTCTTGCTAACAGCTACATGTGCCTTGCAGTACCAGCTCAACAGTGTTGTACCAATGGGTCAGTAGCCATGGGAATCCCATTGAGGTCTGCCACGTGTGTGTATGTGTGCATGTGTGCATATTTGTAGGGTACACCAGTCTGAGTCCACATACTCCTATTACGATACACATTGCCACACAGTAGTAAGGATATTATTGTTGTCACCCATAGGTGTGGCAACGCAATGCAACACCCTACTATGCCTGTGGCATGTGCATCACTTGCATATCCCTGTGGTACCACTGTTGTGATATGCAATGGGTTGTTTTTGCATCATGGCCAATGTGTGATAGTGGGTGTGTCAGAGTATCAAGATGGGTTCTAGTGTGTACAATATCCAGTGGGGGGTGTGGGTGCTGTGTACACTGTCATTACACCATGGTACATCTGGTATATGGCCCACATACCACTCTTAGGTGGCCAATGTCACAATCACCCATACAGGTAACAGAAAACAAGATACAACCCAGTTACACATGTGCTGTGTACAGCCTACGTGTAACACATTGGACACATGGACTAGTTAGATAGAAACTATACAACCAGGTCTCTAAGATGCATGTCTACCTGTTCTGTGTCAGTCAATGCATGTATGATGGTATGACACACTATGTATTCTCCATATACAAACATTACATCCCCATTACCATATTGTATGTGTCTGTGGATGGTCTGCATGTAGAACGTGACCTGATACATACCTCACCCTACAGATGGTGTCGGGTATGCAATGACAGCCATACAGTTTAGTAGCACTACATAACCGGGTTGGGGTCTAGACACAGTGTCGCCAAGTAAGGATGTGTGTGTGTGTATGTGGATGGGTTGACATAAGGGTGCAGATTATACCTATACCAGCAGGCCACTGGTCAAGTTTGCACAGCCAATAACTGTTATACATAACTGTGGCATGTGTGCAACTGTACATCACATATGTCACGGCCATGGTGTCACCACACAGACATACCCTTGTGGAATATGACTGCAGACCATCCTCCTGCTGACACATGTATGCCTACAGCACAAATGGATGACAGTATGGGGATATCAATTGGTGTTACCAACAGCTGAGATGCATCATAGCTGCATGGCTACACTACCTGACATGTATGCAGTACACATTACCCCTGACTACATTCTACACTGTAGTACATTGTGGCACTCTATCACAGTCACTGTGTGCATCAGAACCATGTTAGCCTGTCCCTGCGTTGATGTTATGGATGACAGGGATGTGGCACAGGTATCATCATATGCACAGGGTGTGTTGCAGGTGTGCCAGAGGCTGAGGGTGGTCCAAACATGTGTCACCATGTGTGTGGGTGAGGGGTGTGGTTCCTTGATGGGGTGTGGTGATGTGGTGTGTGCCTGTATGGGGTCGCCCTAGGTGTGGTTGCATAGTGTGTGGGTATGCATGCATGCACACAGTTCCGCCATGTGGCTGCCCTATACAGGTAATGTTGGACAGCTGCAGACCATACCTGGCAGGGTGTGCATTTCACTTGTTCCGGCCAATGACACACTGACTGTGCCTGTCAGGGGTTCCATGGGCATGTGCAGGTACTGACCTTGAGGTGCTACTCTCCCCTGATGATGACTTATGTCCACTGGAACCATGTCCCGCCCACCACACATTCTAGCACAGACATAACACGGTCGAGTAGGCCAACCATCTCACCCCATCTATCCATTACCTCGGTATATTCATGGAAGGCACCAGCGAGTTCATGGAGGTTGCCACTTACAGCTGTGAAAGCAGACCTCTGCAGCCTCAGGCCCTGTCTGGTGTGCATTTCCATACATGCCTGTGCCTCCATTATGGCCTGAAACATGCTCCTGGTGGTACCTGTTGTGGTGCCTCTGCCAGGGGCATGATGACCTGCGGTCCTCCCATGAGCACCATAGTACATCTGCCACTGTGGTGGCCTTCTGGACATCCAGCTATGCCGACTGTGACCTGACGCAGTTGGCATGGACACCACACTTTCCTGGTCATTGCCACCAAGTGCCAACTGTCCCTCTGCTATGGCCATATGTGATGGGTTTTGTAGGGGCACTGTAACTGTGTGCGGGCTTGGGGTGGCTAGGAGGGTGATGACACATGTTGTTGCAGTGTCGGCCTCTGACAACCCCACCTGCGCCTCACCTGTATCTTCATCATCATCGTTGTCTGTAGGGACACCTACCTCAGTTTGCATGCAACAGGGACCCTGACCCACCTTACCACCTGTGGGGGAAACAAATACACATGTTAAGACCTGTACAGCATTGCATAACAGTACACACACTCACACACACTCACACTGACAGCCACCTTACTACCTCACTTTCCCTGAGTTTACAGACAGTCCCACAGTCAGTTACATATATTCCCCATCCTGCATGGCACTTGCTAATATACACGCATCACTACAGCCCATTAACATATCATTCATCTTCATGCCTACACATGCAGTTACCATACCTGACCTGTTACTCCATCACCTCCCTGACTTGGGTGGAGTAGGTTGTACATGGCCTCAATGCTGTCACCCTGTATTACCCTGTGTATGAGCAGTAATGGTGTATGAGGCCCCTATATGGTTGGGGCTGCTACACTCACTAGATATGTCACACACCAGAGCATCATACTACAGTCTTGCTCAGTCCAAGCCACATCCTCTGCACAAGTGACCCATCATGCGGTCAACAGTACTACCTGGATACACTTACTGATGTGCTGTGGTAATTCCCTATTGCATTTGTAGTGCTGCATATGTGGGTAGCCAGTTACCTATCTGCTGCTGGAAATATGATGTTCATAGCTGGTATGTACTGCATCTCCCAATGCATGCTCCATGCTACAGACCTTGTTACACTATCAGCTGTCCTGTGTTCACATACCTGACAGGTTGTCCTGGTGTTCCATGTCTCACTCCATGTACAGCACAATCCCAAAGGGAAGTACCACCATATGGTCAATCACATTTTCGCCTGTGCATACAGGGACACACGCACACACACACACACACACACACACACACACACACACACACACACACACACACACACACACACACACACACAAACACACCTGACATGCATCATCCACACTTCACTAGATTGCACTTATGAACACAACCGAGACACACGCATACACACACACACACACACACACACACGCACACACACACACACACGCACACACACACACACACACACACACACACACCACACTCCTACATGTGTAGTTGCACAACATTTGTACACACAGTCCTCCCATTAGCCTTCTGTCAATGTGCATTACATATGGAGCTCAACAGCATGCAGTTGGTAGGTGATGGCCCTTCCATGTGTTAACACTGCACCCATGTACAAAGTGTTACTGTGGACCTGTTCCTCACCTTGCCTTGTACTGTGCACCATACCTCAGAGGTGTAGAAACCATTGATGCATCTGTAGTACTGTGTTGATTATGTCAGCTGCAGTGCTCACAGCCCCTATGTGTTGTAGCAACCCATACCTGGGATGATATGTGAACAACTATCAGTTGTGGATGCCTGATGTCTGCATTATAGATCACAACATCAGCAGTGCATGTATGACCAGTACATGACTATTACACTGACAACCAGCGGACCTTACCATGGCTGTGAGGGGTGCTCTACACATGTCCCAGACCTCTGCATGGTTGCAAGGTCTACTCACGTGCATATACCTTGGAGTGCACACATTGCTGTCGTGAGTGCTGTGGGATCAGGGTTACATCTGCAAGGTTTACTTAACCTGATTGTGTGCAGCTGCAGCCATGGTGGTGTTGAATCACACATGTCCCTACTGTAGGCCATGTGTCCTGCCACACTTCACATCCCTGTGGACACATTGCACATTGACAGGATGTTAGTTATCTTGCATGTGTCTGTTGTACCCTTCCGATATCCCAGCATGGTCTCTACTGTGATGCAGTGCATTTCTCAGCAACAAAACATGAATGTGTGCAGCATGCAGTATGGGTAGGTGTATTAGATGTGTGCATGGGGGATATCCCATAGCTATTACATGCCCAGTTTATCATCATGCATGAACTTGAACCATACTCACCGGCTATGGGCTGCTGCCATGGTGGTATCCTGAAGGGACCTACATAGGAGTGCGAGAAAGCTGATGTCAGTGGCCACAGCTATGGCATTCATAACAGGTGAGTGCAGCATTATGTTACATCAACAGTAGAATTACACAATAGTACAGCTTATACACAACTGTTTATTACTACTACACAGCAGCAGACTATGTATATGACATCTCAGTTTTGCATGATATACCTGTGCAGATGCAGATGCATACACACGAGTGGGGTACCGATGTGCCCTAGGGCCTTAGCTGCACGCTCCTCAGCTGGTGTGTTGTTGGCACCCACCTCCAAGATGTGCCCTGCCAGGTGTTGATGCTGCAAGTAGACAGGTGCCGCAGGGCTGCTGAGAAGCTCCTCCACATGGGTAAGGGGTGGATGGGTGGGTTGCCCCCCGTTGCGCGATGGTCCCCCCTTATGGCAGCTGCACGCCAGTGTACATGGCAAAGCAGATTGGTGCAATGGTGCCGGACCTGCTCATAGCTGCGGTTATGCAGTCCGACATCATTGACCCTGTGGACTAGCTCTTTCCACAGGGCGGTCCTCTTCTGCTGGTCATGGGCTGTCCAGCCAAAAAGCAGTACGTAGTGCTATACCAGGTGGTCAATAATGATCGCTGTTTCAGCGGCACTGTATGTGGGAAGATGACTATGTGACATGTTTCCTGGAAGACATAAGGATGGAAACAGGTCTGAGCCACCCATACAGCAGGGTTACCATAGTTCTTAATACACATATATGTCTCCCCCCACCATATCAGCTACAACAAACCGTTCACAGACTGCAATTGTTATGTCAGCTGCTTACCTACCATTGGGACATATGTTGTATTGTAGCAAGCTTTGTGCTATGTGTATGTGCCATGCTTTGTGCTATGTGTTTATAGCCATGCTCCCTGTGGGGACACTTATCTTTGCTGGCCTGTTACAGACTATTTCACCTGCATGCCATTGTCAGTACTACTATATATATATATATATATATATATATATATATATATATGTGTATAAATATACATCTATGTACATATATGTGTAGATATATGTTGTACGTTGTTGATATACCTATGTCTATATGAGTGTCTGTATCTGTACACATACACATTACATTCCGTATCACATAGATATGTGGAGTGCATACAGATATCTGGTCCGCATTCTATAACCGTCTTTCATTCACAGCTGCATTGTTCTGCCTTGCTGAAACACAGACAGGTGCCACATGTGAACACAGGCTAATATTAGGGTGGTAACTATGGTGTGAGATTGCTGGTATGCCTATTACACACCTATGACATCTGTGCATGCTACATTACATTAACATGACTGTCCTGCAAGTGGTGTGCTAGGACACCCATGTGTCTATCATGACGGCAGTACATCCACCAACAGCTATTGTCCACACTAACATAACATACACAGATATAAATTAATTAATTAAAAAATTAATTTTTTATGATACCATTCATCGATGTGGTTAAGGTTTTAAAGATGTAAACAGTGAACAGGGGTTTGAAACATTTTTAATTAATATTCATGAGGCTGGGTCCACGCTTGATTCGTATATTCAAAAGTTTTATTCCATGTTTAATTGGTTAATATGGAAATGAATGTCAGTATATAAATGCCCAATTAATGATTAAGTGTTGTCTGATGAAGTCCATTTGTTTTGGACGAAAACGCATGGGAGTATCAGTGTATGAAAAGCGTTAATGTCTACGTTCGTTTTGTGTTATTAAAGCTTTTGGACAGAAGTTTTGGAAGTTCTTTTTGGCTGATTGCACTCCTTCATTGACTTATTTGGTTTTATTGAGTGCTATCCAGTGTTCCTTTTCTTGGTTTATCGTGCTTGGGTCAAGAAAGAACTCTAAAGTTAGAGCGGAGCGTCATGAGTTCTGAGGGACAGGAAGAGCTTGGCCAATTGAGGAAACTGATTGGCCAACTCACGGAACTCATAGACTTGCCTCTCTGCCATAAACTGTTGGTGAGTCAAACAAGAGCAAGTGGAGTGGAAAACGGAACCGAAGGGTCACAGTTCCATAATAGTAAAAGAAAAAGGGAGCTTATGGGCGAGGAGGATGACGTCGGCGACTTTTCTTGTGATATAGGAACTAATTTTAATCCACTTCAAACTCCACATATTTTTGGTGCTGAATCTGAAGGGGCTGAGGTAAGAAGCGAGCCCCGTTGCGATGTTGGGGCTCGACCTAAGAAGCCGACTTTGTTTGGTTCAAGCACAGGTACTGTTTTCAATACTTCCAATGGTGTTACTACTTCTGACTGGTTAAAGAAAGACTTTTTGTTTGGTATGGACACTTGTGTGGGCTCGAAGCATACAGAAGGAGAGCCTTACCTTGTTAAATTAGACAAATTAAAAGTTTTAATGACAAAATTTAAAATTTTAAACACTGAGAATGCATACTTGAGAGAATGTTTAAAGAAGGAAATTGTCCCTAAAGGACTACGAGTATGCAAATATCCGAATAATGTTTCAGTCGGATCTGTTTTTCATACTAGTTTGTTAAAAGTTTTTAATCAGTGTGGGTTAGATATTTTTAAACTTATAATTGAAGAAAATGAGAGAAAACAAGAATGTTTGGGCAAGGAGATAGATGAGCTAGATATTTGTATTAAGAATGACCTAACACATGGTATTAGGGAAGAGAGGAATAAATATTATAAAATTAGACAAGACATCGATGAAAAATGTAAGCAAGTTATGCAACGGAAGCTTGGTAAATTAAACAGGGATATTTCAGAATATGAAACTGGTAATAATTACCCTAAACCAGATTTTTCTAAGTGGGACTCAAATGGAAACAATAGAAAATGGAATAAACAGGACACCACTAATAATGACTATAGAAAAGATTATCATTATGAGCAGGAGTTCCCCCCACTAGAAAGGGAAATAGATGAAGAATATATGCCTCAAAACAGAAGGGGAAATTTTTATATGAGGGGGAGGGAGAAGGGGGAGGGGGAGGTTTTAATTAACAGCCCCTCTGCGACAACCATTGGGGCAGGTGTGGATGACATTAAAATTGACAACGTCAAACATACCTACAAAGATTTTTCTATTTATAATTATGGTAATTTTAGTATAAATGAAGACCATTTTAATTTACTTAGTAAAGGATTCAAATTTATACCCTGTAATAAGGGTGACACAGCCACCACGATTTTAGATATAAAGCTGTTTATAAGGAAAATTAATTTAAGTATTCTAGCTTCCAGAAATGGTTATGAGAATGAAAATAACAAAGCAGGATTGAGAAGGAAATCTACTTACAATCCACCGCTACTACCACAGTTAAAGAATTTTGAAAAGATTTTAGAAGAAGAGACTAGACATACACAGATGAAGAATAAGTGTAGATATAGTAATAATTTAAAGAAGGGTGAGAAAGAGGTATTAGTAGAATTAATGAAAAATACTTCTATTAGAGTAATGAAGCCAGATAAGGGTGGGGGGATCGTAATAATGGACAACATTATTTATGAAGGGAAGATGAATATGATTCTTAGGGACGAATATAAATACACAGTAGTTTCAAAAAAGGAGGTAAATTTAGCTTATCAACGTATAGATAACATGCTAAAAGATTACATGTTTGAAGGTGTAATAGATTTTGAATTATACAAATTTCTTACTGTGTATAAGCCCAGAATAGCTACAATGTTCGGAATCCCTAAAGTCCATAAAAACTGGTTAGACCCACCCCTGAGACCCATAGTTACAGCTGAAGGGTCAAAAACGACTCCTCTAGCGAAGTATGTTGACATTAAAACAAAACATATATGGACAAATAACAGGACCATTTTAAAGGATTCATGGGATTTTTTAAAACAACTTTCTCCTGAGTACTTTAAAGAAGATCTTCTATTCATCACTATAGACATTGTGGATCTATTTTCCAGTATTCCACATAACAGTGGTATGGAAATGTTTGAAGAATGTATATTCCTAGACAACACTATGACACACGATGAGAAAATATTGTCAGTAGCCCTCATGGACACTATATTAAGATACAATTTTTTATTATTTGATGGAGAATATTTCCAACAGAAAGCAGGAGTTTCCATGGGGGCGGCGTGTGCACCCACGTACGCTAACATAGTGTTGTCCAAATGGGAAGAGAAGTTTGTGTTGAATTCAGAATTCAGTAAGGAATGTCTATTGTACAGAAGATTTCTTGATGACATAGTAATTTTTTGGACTGGGGGACATGAAAAGTTCCTAGAATTCATGGAATATATGAGCCATACTACTAACTTTCTTAAATTTACCTATAATATTAGTTTGGAGGTGTTGCAATATTTAGATATAGAAATAGTCAAGAATGAAGAACAACAACATTTTGAATCTAGGGTGTATAGAAAGGACATCTATTGCAATTCCTATTTACATTTTGACAGTGCTCATCCCCTACACTGTAAAAGAAACATAGTAAAGGGACAATTCGTGAGGGGATCGAGAATGACTAGTCTAAAGGATGATTTTGAAAAGGAATGTAATAAACTGGAAAAAATGTTCATAGAAAGGGGGTATCCTAAGAACTTTGTGACCAACATAAGAAGAGAAGTAGAAATAGGTAGGGCAGAGACATTTAAACCCATTATAGGAATGAATGAATTTAAGACATTCCGAGAAGAACAAAATAAATTGAGAGCCAGAGAAGAACAGTTTCAAAGAAATTTAATAGTGGAATATAATATACAAAATTACAATCTTGGAGATACATTACAAAAAGAATGGGATAAATTTGCTGCCCTGACTGATATAGAGGAAATTAATAACATTAAACCAAAAATAATATACAGAAATTCCAGAAGTTTAAAGAATATGTTGGAGAAAAAGAAGAAGAATATAACGCATATAAGTAATAAGAAGGTTGGAACTTTCAGATGTGGGCGGTGCAATCAATGTTCCTATATCAGTAATAAGAGTGAAATCTTCTTAGAAAGTAGAAATATTTTAATAAAAAGTAGTGGTTACTTCAATTGTGATACAAAAGGGGTGGTATACTTGGTAACCTGTGACAAATGTCCTTCCTACTATGTAGGAAAAACAGAAAGAGAGTTAAAGAAAAGAATGTATGAACATGCTTATGACATTTCAAGGGAAAAAGAGACAAATGCACTCTTTAAACATAGCAGGGACTGTGTGGGTTGTAATTTTTATTTTTTCGTTCTCCAACAAGTTAAAAGGGACGTCAGGGGAGGTATATGGGAAGAGATTCTGGAGAGCAAGGAATTGTGGTGGCAGGTGTACCTAGAGGCAGGAAAAAAGCCTGGTTTAAATGAATTTTTAAGTATAGTCTCATTATTGAAGATAAAAGCAAATAAAATATAAATGTAGTACAAGTTTTTTAACAGTAGAGGGTGTAACAGTTAGATTTTAACTAGTATATTTTAACACATTCAAGTGCACTATTTGTATTTAATCATTAATATTTATACATATGTATCAATGGATTTGTGATGTTTTATGTATTTATTTAATTTTTTATGATACCATTCATCGAAGTGGTTAAGGTTTTAAAGATGTAAACAGTGAACAGGGGTTTGAAACATTTTTAATTAATATTCATGAGGCTGGGTCCATGCTTGATTCATATATTCAAAAGTTTTATTCCATGTTTAATTGGTTAATATGGAAATGAATGTCAGTATATAAATGCCCAATTAATGATTAAGTGTTGTCTGATGAAGTCCATTTGTTTTGGGCGAAAACGCATGGGAGTATCAGTGTATGAAAAGCGTTAATGTCTACGTTCGTTTTGTGTTATTAAAGCTTTTGGACAGAAGTT
Organism: Protopterus annectens; assembly: GCF_019279795.1. Classification (NCBI taxonomy): domain Eukaryota; kingdom Metazoa; phylum Chordata; order Ceratodontiformes; family Protopteridae; genus Protopterus; species Protopterus annectens. Next base: position 67,451,902 of record NC_056725.1, read on the forward strand.
TTGGGAGTTCTTTTTGGCTGATTGCACTCCTACATTGACTTATTTGGTTTTATTGAGTGCTATCCAGTGTTCTTTTTCTTATACACAGATATTAAGGCTGACATCTTTGTCATTCATTGCTGATCTGCACAGTTGGCGGGTATGTCCCACTGCTTACAGAGACAGACAGTATTGTCCAGAGCAGTTATTCAGTGGGACATCACTACAGGGACAACTACAGATGGCACATATCAATTTCTACATCATATATCCTAGTAATCTATACCACATACTAAATTAAATAACATACAGTTATGTTTTACATACCTTTTATTGTTTGGATGGGTGTGACGCCTTCCTGGTTGTGGTCTGTAGTTATTTGTTTCCCACTGTGTGAGTTCCGTTTTGTAAGTTTTTTTCTCTCTCTCTCTCTCTCTGTCTCTCTCCCTCTCTAGTAGAGCAAATGAGTTGGTTTGAATGGATTTCAGCATGGCTTTTGTAGGTGATCCACATGATCAGGTGATGGGCTCTGCACCTATCAGTGTGCAGCAGTTGCTGACTGCATGCAGCCTGCTGTGTAGTGATTCAGTTGACCATCATCATAGCAACCCAGTACTATAAATTGCTTACTCATGTGGGAGTTGTCCCTTCACCTTTCCAGCAGTGGCAGCTGGTGACTTCAAATCAAAAGGGGGGTTGCAGGAGACAGCTGAATGGATGGGAAGGGTTGCGGCCAACTAGAAAGAGGAGGAGCTCTGCTCAAAACCACAAAAACTGTAACTTTAATTAAATACACTGCCCTGGGTTCCAAACCATCATTATGAGAGTCCAGTCAAGACAAAATGAAGTGTAGAAGAAAAAAATATTTCAATGCATTGGCTGCATGAGAACTTATTTAATATTTAGATGGAAACAAAAGGGTTGTGAGGCATGAAAAAGTAAATTACTTTTTAAATACATTACTGGAATGCCAGTCAAAATCAAGTATAAGAAAAACAAGCAGCACTCAACTCACACCACTTCTCCTTGCATTGCAGTTCTAATTATAATTTATATTCAGCTTTATTAAAGTACCAAGTAACATGCTGAAAGTAGCAATCTCTGTGATACCCCCACTTGTAAAAATGTTTCTTATCCAAAAAAGACCTGCTGCCTGACAACAACTATCTACTTGTTTCATGGGGAAAACATGATCAAAGTAAAAAATGAAAAGCAAACAAGAAACAAGCTCAAGATACATTGCTTAAAGGATTACTGCACAGGTTATGGGCCACACACGATAGATTGGCATTCTGTTTAATTTACAGGTAAAGCCTGCAAAGATGACTGCAAGTCTCCAACAAATGTAATGAGCTTCTTAAAATAATGCAATCCTGTCCTTTATTACAAATACTATCATATGCATTTCAGTACCCGAGGCTTATATGTTATCTAATTATGTAAGTATTCTCTGCATGGCAACAACAGAAAGGCTTTCAGTATTTGGCAATTCTTTAACAGTATGATTATGAAAGCTTACTTGCATCTTACAATCTCAGACAAGCTTACCTGATGGTCATTAAAGCATTGCTACTTAAACACAGAGCAACAGACACTTTCTGAATAATAATAAGCATAAATCAACAGTATAAAAATATGACAGAAACCAGAACATTCTGCAAAATCAAGGACAGATGAAAAGCCACTGTAGTACTTTTGTTTACCTTGGATAGGGGGATACTCTGCACATTTATACTACATAACTGCTCCTTGCCTTGTTTGGACACATCCAGAGTCACTACATGGGGGAGCAGGGTGCAACAAGTATGTCACAATTTGAAATGTCTGTGGCTGACTGTGATGGCCCTGACACATTTGTCATACCTCCCAACCTCAAAGCAAGAAATCTAGACAAAGCCATACATAGAAGTGGGACAAAGGCCCAAAAATAAGGCCATTTTTTTTAAATATTGCTCTTATAAACTTAGAAAGATAATAGAATAGTAGGTCTTGCATTAGTATGAATTTTCTGAAGGGTATGAAATCTGGAACTCAAATGTCTGTCATTATTTTCTAACTTCAGTCTTTAATGATTTGCCACTAATTTGCCAAAATAACCCAATTTTATGAAAAATGGACCAAACATGTGATGCAAAAATATAAAATAACCACACAATACAGCCGGAAACCTGTCAAAGAAAGGACACTTTAATATTAGTACTGCTAACTTGAGCAGCTGACAAAATAAAATAATCTACATGCATTTCTGAAATAAAAGTAATCTATAACTCTGATTATTACAGTTATTTATTAATTGTAAACCATGTACGTTTTCTTCCAAAATTGCCATTTTGCGGAGGGATTATTAGGGGAAGAGCAACATTTTGAGCCAAAATTGAGGACAGTTGAGAGGTTTGGATATGCCTAATTCTATAAAGCAATTTATTTCCACGTACCTCTCAACCTGTTAATGCAGGAAATCTGGACAAGGCCAAATATATTGGGGGAACATACAAACAATACTAGAAATTGCTCTTGTATAAACTGAGATAGTTGATAGAATAACAGGTATTGCTTTAGCATGCATTTTTCTGAAAGTTATGAAGTCTGAAACTCAGTGACTGTCATTATTTAGTGACTTAAAATAATTTGCCAGAAAACCACAAATTTTATGAGACACAAACCAAAAATAAGAAGCAAAAATCTATTCATTCTGTGAAAATCTGGACAGTTGAGAGGTATAGTTCAGCCAGGGCTGTCTTTGAGTTTGCTGCCCTTCCCCCTCACAAAATCATGATTGAATGGAGCCACCCCCCTGCAGCCATTCCAATGAATCATTACTTGGCTATTTCACCCTATTTACCATAAACACTGTAATGTGTATACTGCTTTACTTCTACGATGAGTTGGACTTCATTTGAAAGTTTTATTTTGCATTTTACAACACAAACACTAAGACATCTTATAAACAAAGCAATGCAGTCTCACAATGGAAACAGTCTTAGCATTAAAACTTCTCTGCCCTTGAAACTCACATTCATTGAAACAGCATTGAAACCCACATTCAAAGAAAATACATTTGGCTAGTGGCAGATAAAGATTAACTTTGGGCTATTTTCAAATGATAGGCCCCTTGCACACAAAACATACATGTGTTCTGTGATGCACCTTCCTGATGGCATTAAATTATATTTCTTGTATAATACAGTACAGTTGTTAGAGGGTGTTTTAAATTTATTGTTTTGAACATTTTTCCAGTAAACAATGAAACAAAATGCATGCACCAATAATGACAATACTGCCCAGTTGAGAACATTTCTATCATAAAAGTCTACTCAAACTTCTACAATCCACCAGTATATATAAATATGCACAATCTCTGCAGAAGTAAAAGTCATCTAAATAATTCCACATTAAAAAGATCTGTAACTAACGAAGAGGTTGCTGCTAGCAAACAAATTTATATTTCATTGTTTCATCTACAAATAAAGTGCATGTTGCCCTTGAGGAATAAATTGCCTATATTACATTTAAAAAATGATAACCTAGTAATATTGCAATAGGGAATGGATGGCAAATAATTAATGGGTTCATAGTTACTAGGTATCTTCGCCAAAGAGGACATTTTCAAGATGGCAGCATCCACCCCGTTTACAACACAGTACAATATCAGCAATGCATATACATACTGTGGGAGTAGAACCCACAGTCTTCTGCATCAAAAGCAAGTACACTACCTGTTGTGCTATTAACAATGCAAGCAGTCTCACCATAAGCAGCACTAAACTTCTCTTCCCTTGCTCTTCTCAGCTCCTTGTAAAATCTACTCGACACTCAGCTGTACCTCTCAACTTTGCAGCACAAGAAATCTGGAAAAAGCCAAAATGCATTAGGGAGGGACAAAAGCCAGGGACACATTTTAAACATTGTTTGCATAATCTTGGAAAGTTGCTAGAATAAAATGCTATGTTACGACCATGCATTTCACTGCCAAGTCTTGAACCCAGGACCCTGTGCAAAACAGTCAGAGCAACATACCACTATGCCAATTCAGCTGTTTTGTGAAAGAGAGGAAGACTGAAACTTAAATGGCTACCATTTAGTGAATTCAGTTCTCACCATAGCTGTCAACCTCTTAGCACAAAACACCTGGACAAAGCCAGTAATGGGGGAATACAGCCCTAAGACATATTCAGTGAATTCAGTTCACACCATAGCTCTCAACCTTAGCACAAAAAAACCTTGATGAAGCCAATAATGGGGGAATACAGCCCTCAAACATATTAAGTGAATTCAGTTCTCACCATAGCTTTCAACCTTAGAAAAAAAAAACCTGGGCGACACAAATAATGGGGGAATACAGTCCCAAAAATAGGGACCAATTTCACATATTCATCTTGTAAACTTAGAAAATTGCTAGAATAAAAGGTTTTGTGTTACTATGTACTTTCTGAAGAATATGAAGTCTGAAATTCAAATGCCTGTCAATTTTATTTAACATTTGTTAACCAGAAAAACCCTGACTTGGAACAATAGCCAATTTTCAGCAGAGGCCCAAGGAGAAATACTGCAGACATGTCTTTTTAACATGAGAGGACACCAGAGCAAACCCACACAAACACAGGGAGGACATGTAGACTCCACACAGAAAGCACTCCAGCCAAGAATCAAACCAGAGAACCTCTAGCTTTGAGACAACAATGCTACCATTGCACTACCAACTATTTAAGGAATTAAAAATTCAGAAACCACAGATTTTACAAGGAATAGAACAGAAAAAAATATGAGCCAAAATCTGCAAAACTTTCACAAATGGTGGTGGTTAGGGAATTCAGGCTCATGTTACCTGCACCCAAGGTGCAGGGTTTAAGCCTGAGGTATTCTCTAACCACCACCAGCAATCTCTCTATCCATCAGTATAAACCAACTGGGGTACTACACACACACACACACACACACACACACACAAACACACACACACACACACACACCCTGAGTCGCTCATACCTGCAATCCATACCTTTCTCCTTCATCCTGAGTCTCCTGTACTTGAAATCCATAGCTTTCTCCTTCATCTGGAGTCTCCTACACCTGCAATCCTAACAGTAAACCCACAGCTTCAGCTTTCTCCTGCAATCGAATCATCATAACGGTAAACCCACAGCTTCAGTAATCCTGCGTTCACGCTGGAATGCACACTTCTGGTTTCTCAGCTCTTTCCTGGGAATATTCCAAGACTGCTGACTCTGCAGTCCGATCCTCTTCCACTCTATGCAGTGGACTTCTGGGGAATCAGCAGTCTGCTTCCTTCTTCCTGAATCCAGACTGGTAAAGCAACAGTCCAGATTCACTTTGTATGGAGGATTTGTAGGACTGTGGGACTGTGCCATTGTGGTTTACAGCTGGGGGGCTGCAGTCCTGCAGTCTAATATCACATGCCACCACTGCTTTCCAGTATGGAGGATATCCTTCCAGTATGTGGGAAGCAGTGTTACAGACAACAGGTTGCAGTACCTATTACAGTGGGGCTTGCAGACACAGGACAACTACACAATCTTAAGAAGTTCCAGACCTACAGACAGAGTGAGTTGTGTTGTTATGTGCTTTGTATATTGCTGGTCTTGCAGTGTTTGCGT